>NC_061104.1:44915176-45013400 GCF_015104395.2 Macrobrachium nipponense
CTACATACTCAGCTTCTTAGTTATACCTTGGCTGAAACTAAAATGTGGAATAGTTTGTACCCCTTAGTTTATAGTCTACTGACTCTGTCATTATGTGTTTTCAGCACTAAGTGGACAAAGTATTCAGAGAACAAAATTTCCCTAATAAAATATACCTATTGTACACAATTTACCCAATAGCCGAAACTTAACAAATACACAAAACATATCATATAGGGAAATTTACCCAATGAACAAAATGCAGCAACTACACAAAATGCTCCCAATTTTTTCATATGTTGCATCTAGGCCCTTTGGGTAAATTTTTGTCAACTGGGTCCATTTTTTTCACTGTAATTTTTGTCTATTAAGGTACACTTTGTTTACTATTGGTTTTATCTGCATGGCCTTTTGGTTAAAAAATAACCTTGGAGACTGGGAGCTTGAAATATTACTTCTACAAGTTTGGAAATATGCCCAGACTTATCAAAACCAGTGGATTTCAACTCAACTTCTGATATTTTAACAGATACATCCACTCTCTCTATTTAGTATGTAATGCTCCTTGATTTGTACAATTTACATTCAACAGTAGAAATCATAATCACAGATGGCACTAGTTGTGTCACTAGGACAAAAGACAATTAAGTACAAGTACACAAATAAAATCAAAGCATTTAAGTACTGTATAAGATGTGTTAAGGTAACACATATGCTCAAAGTACAACAATCCTAAAATTACTCCTCCTCAAGCACTGTATAATAGAACTCCAATTTTATGTTACGCTGCAAAAATATGAAAATTGAACCATGCTTATTCTGTATAAAGAATAATTTTTTTTTTGGTATGGTGTTTTTACGTTGCATGGAACCAGTGGTTATTCGGCAACGGGACCAAATCAAACCCGCGACCACCGACGTGGGACGCCAACACCATACCAACCATGCCACTGAGGCACTTGTATAAAGAATAAAAAACTAAACCAAAAATTAGAGATTGCAAAAAACACATCCCATGGGGTACATACCTCCTAGAAGTCCAGCATATTCGTCCTACAGGACTTATGGGCCTAATGTCTGTAGCTGAATTTAAATCTATGCCTTTAATGGGTCAGTTCTCATTTGCTTGCCAACCTTCCCTGAAATTTTTTATACAATTCATCGAAAATCAATAATTTTATTCCATTTTATTTTTATAAAAAAATTTTAACACTGAAAATATCTGCCATAAATTTCTTATAAAACTTCATTTATAATGAAAACCTATCACATGGAATTTTCTTTTGATAAATTCATCTTGTGGACTTTTCCAGCAAATACTTCATTATAAATTTGTAAATGAATTTTTTGGCAAAAAACTCATTCACAACGGAAAGTTCTGTCAGGATGAAAATTTTATGTTCATTACCTTTGTGGCGATTTCTTTTGTATTAAATGACTTCCCTTTCCACTGTTTTCATTTCCTTACCGCAGCTCCCAGAGGCCACACTTTCTGTATTTCTCTCCAGCTTTGTCTTCCACTTTGATAAACAACAAAAGGAATAAAGTCCGATTCTTGATGGACACGCACATTTAACTCAAAATGTATCTGGTAAGGTTCATCAGGGTTCCTGTATCTAGATTATGTAATTTTAATTCAACATGTTTAAAAATCTAGACTAGACTGCTGAAGAGATATCCCATTTCCTAATAATAATAATAACGATAAAATCCATAGTTACGAGAAATAGTGGTGAACCATCTTTTGTAAATATTTTAATGAAGAACCTCAACCACCTATTGTGACCATGCCTCTGAAAAATGTGCTTCTTGTTCTTCACTGTCGACTTCCATGCACTGCTGATGTGCAATGAGGTTACAGAGATGTATGATAGTCTTTATTTCCTATATACTTCAAAAGATTGGTAGTTTTATTTTCAGCGTTATGGATTTTGATACTGACAGAAACTGTAGTTACTTTAAAAGGCTGTGCACTATTTTCTTGGTTATTCCTTTACTTTCCCCAACAAATGTTTATGTAAACTGTGTTTATCTGTCTTTGGGTGAATATTTTGCCTTATTTTTATATCCATACAGTATTTCTCTACTGTGCTTCTGAACACTTGAATATTATTTCTTCAAGCATGGGGCTTTTATTCTGTATGAAATATTTGATCAAATTAATACAGTAACCTTTTTTTTTACTAACTCCAAATGAATTGGTTCCCTTGTTAAATATTTTCTTATACTAAATTCAATGTTTTCTGTATTGTACAGTAGTGCTTAAGTGGCAAATATGTGTGTGTACTCTTAAAGAAAAACAAACACTCGTACAGTTTTCAAATATTTATTAACAAAATATATTACTACAAAGATTTTCTCTTAACACATCAATATATGTGATTAAAGTTATTTCATCTTAATAATATTGATTTTCCATTGCTTCCACCTTAGTCAAATTAAGCACATAATCTAAATACACTGAAATATATCACAGATGTTCCATAGTCATTGAATTTAAAACCAATGTCAGTTAAAAACATAAATAATAGCATTTAAGGATTGGTCCTTTTAGATCTTTTGGGTGATTTACCTGGAGTACCAACACTCTTCCTCTTACACTTTCGACCTCGTTGGCGTTGCCTCTGTCCTTGATGAGTCCTGAAGGTGATGCACTGGGAAAGGCAGAGATACTTTTATCCAGACCATCAAATAAACAGAGTACTTAATCATTATCATTATTCTGGCTAGCCTAACCAAACAAAGGAGTTGTTGATAGACTCCTAAGGATCTGATTTCTTTCAAAATGAGGTATAACTGGAGCAAAACAAAGTTAAAGAAGTTGGACAGCTATGTGGGAAGATTCTAGAGAAATAATGAAACATGACAAAAAGGACAGCTGAGAACAAAGGGATGCCACAAAGAACCTTTAGTAGGGCCTCTGTACTAAATTTTACAATTTAAGAAGACCTCAGTAACACAGCCTCTTAACCACATTTCTTACATGAAAAAGTATGCATAATCATGCATGGCTTGCAAAAACTAGATATAAATACCATAAAACTTAAAAATATGACCAACTGTTGTCTTAAAATATTTCTCATTGATAACCAAACTCATCTGGTTTCCAGTAAGTTCTTGTTTGTTTGTATGGTGTTTTTACATTGCATGGAACCAGTGGTTATTCAGCAACGGGACCAACGGCTTTATGAGATTCCCTAACCACGTCGAGAGTGAACTTCGATCACCAGAAGTACACATCTCTAACACCTCAATGGAATGCCCGAGAATCAAACTCGTGGCCATTGAGGTGTCAGGTCAAGACCATACCAATCACGCCACTCAGGCGCTTCCAGTAAGTTTTTGGCAATATCAAATTACCACTTCACTAACGGATGACCCAATGTTTTATAATAAGATACACAATTTTAATGTCAAAATCCATTTTACAAAGAGAAGTTTATGATGTTTACATCAGGCAATTCAGTCAACTTTTCATTCTGTTTCCCAACAATGACAAACCAATGTCTTAGGGAGCCTACTGGCAATGTCTTTTTTTTATACAATCTGCTTCTTTGCTTGCTCCTGATCACAATTATTATTATAATTTAAAAGATGAACCCTATTCATATGGAACAACCCCACAGGGGCCACTGACTTGAAATTCAAGCTTTCAAAGAATAAGATGTTCATTAGAAAGAAGTAACAGAAGGTAATGGGAAATGCAGAAAGAGAGACCATATATTAAAAAATAAAAATAAATTATAAAATAACAGACACGTACTAATGTCAATAAATTATGAAAATATAAGGAGAATTGTATTAGAGTAATAATGCACTGCATCTTTGCTAGAATTTTTGAAGTTTCAATCACCCAACATCCTCAGAGAGACTGTTCCCCAGTCCAATGGTATGAGAAAAAAAGGAACTCTGGAACTGAGAAGTTTGACAGCAAGGCGCATTTACTGCTGTTCAGCATGTTTAGTTGATCTCCAGTAGGAAAGAGGATTGGGGATCAATAGTGCATGAAAAATATTTGTCTCAAAATAAACACCTACTAGACAGATCTTACCAGAAGACCTTGGCAAATTTGCTTAAGCATTTTGATGATTTAAATAACAAAAGTACAAATACCAAAGAAAAACAATGGAACTAAATAAGAGCAATAGCAGCAATATTAAAAAATAAAAACAAATTATTTAATATTGATGCACATAATACTTAACAAACAACTGAGAAAATGGTAACTTCAAAAATGTAAAAATAAGGTAGGACTTACAAACCAAACAACTGTAGACTGGAGTAAAAAGCAAGAGAAGAAACAATCAAAAAGAAATTTCCTAATTTCTCTTTAAAACAAAGCTGGGGAGAATCCATAGGATATCTCAACTTAATGGAAACACTTGAAAGATTGAGTCCAGTCATACCTTCCTCCAAATGGGTCAAACAAGCATGTACTGCAACTCAGAGAGTAGTTTTTTAGCTCTCATCCATGTGCTATATTTCAGAAGTGATGCCTCTGAGGAATTCATCAATGTGAATAAAGGCTAGTTATGATTGATTGGTTAGTTGTGAAACAATAAAAAAATGTTTAACAATTTCATGATTCATGTACGCACAACAATCTTACATTTTTCATTTTTTCATGGTACAGAAATTGAATCCTTATGCTTCGCTTTGCAGCAGTAGTAAATTTCAGTCTATAGCATGTGTTCAGCCTGACAAGAGTACTAAGTGACATACGTTCTATTAAGTTTTAAAACAAAAAATTGTTTTTTACACAATATTATGTTCAGTATTTCATCTAACTCTGGTTTATATCATTATTAATAGGGCTTAGTTTTCCCAGACCTCTGAGCTCAAGTAGACTCTTCGCGGGCTGGTTCCCAGGGAATAACCTCATCTAACTCTGAAAATGTACAGTATCATATGAAAATTTTAGGATTAAAAACAGATAATATTGTAATACATAGTTAATACTACTCAACAGGCCATAGTAGTATTAACTATATAGGAGACAAAGCTAGGGAAAATTTAAGATAAAAGTATATAAAATGACATTAGGTGAACCTGCTCTATGAAAAAGCCTTTGAACAGTCTGAACCTCTCAAGTTTAAACAATTCAATTATGTGGCTATGAAGAGAGAAAAAAAGTGGAACTGAACCTAACAAAAGACAAGGCAAGACTGTTAGAATTAATTGTATGTCTAGAAAATTTCTGGGAGGGTCTGAATGCAAAGGGATCCCTCAATTGTGAAATTTTTTTTATTCAACATGAGTACTGATCTAATCAAATGGCAGTGCCAAAGATTAATACTAAGATGAAGAATGAGCAATTTTAAGGGTCCAGTTTTCATCCAGCAATTGAAAAGGATGAGTCCAGCTGCTGAAGACCAATCCAGAACAATCGCAGTAATAATGAATGAAAACATTTGTCTGGGATAAAATATCTTCAAAAACTTGCAAGACTTTAAGTGCACTAATTTTTTGTGCTATTGATGAAAAGATGAAGTACATGTTTCCCTACTGAGAATTTAAGTAAAGAATGACACCTAAAATATTGAATGAGTGGTTAAGGAAACTTTGTCAATTAAAAGATCAAGTAGGTAGGAAGAGTTCAAAAGGAATTGATGAAAAGTAAAACACAGACAGTAGCATAGCTGGGAGCCAAAGGGAGGCTACAAAGAATCTTTATTAATCACTACACTGCAATACGTACATACAGTATACTTTAATTGAAACTTTTATGTTACTTTCAAGTGCAATGATCCTTTTCCTTACTTTTCTCATTTCTTTATTTCCCAGTGCCTATTCATTTAAATTTGTCATCTACTTGATCACTGATACTGCTTTTCCTATAAACTCTGTTCTGCCTTTAGTATAAATGTAGATGCATGTGGTGAGGAAAGTTGAACACTTGAAACCATTGTTTAGCTAACTACCTGGTCCAAAATCTAGGTCCACACTCCACATGTACATTCTCTTTCTTTGACTGCTTTCCCATAAGCTATAGTATATGTAAACCTTTAATTAGTTAAACAATAAACAATATAATTCTATTTCTTTTTCCATATTTTTCATTGTCTTCTGTCTAATATGCTTATCTCTACTTGTGTTACTAGATTTATTTGGTTAAGCTTATCAGAGCTATTTCATACTTCTCATCTCTAGGCACTGATTTTTTCTGCTATCACCAGTACGACCTATTTTGTGGCAGCCAGCTTAGGAACTGAATTACTTTTTATTTTTTATTTTGTACATGAATACTGCATAAAAACATAAGGTAGGATCATTATATACCCCATGATTTACCTGAAGTAGAAAGGAGAATAAGCTAAGGTCATATCCAGAGTTCTTAGCTGTGGGCCAACCAAAAAGCAGAGTAATCCACAAACATTTCCTACTAACCCCAATAGAACTAACAAAGTTAGTTTAAAGCCTTGATTTCATTTTTTTTTTTTTAAAGACACATGATGTCAGGAATTGCAGCAATAATTCTTAGTGGCAGTGGGTGCTTCAAAAGTGCATTTACAAATTTCACCTTCTGTGTTCCAAATGGAAAAAAATATTTGACTAGTTTTATACTAAATTCAAAGCTCATACCCTGGCCATAAACATTCCTTAAAACAGCATCTGACAAACTGGATGGACAAGGCAAAATCCATAAGAGCATTCCTTAACTCGTATTATTTAATGAAATTAAGATCAAGCTGAATGAAACCTAGGCACCTGTGGGGCCAGGGAGATTATGCCATCCCAACTCAGTAGCAGTCCCAACCCTGGATAAACAGGGATCGTTAGAGTCACAACACGATCCCTCTGCAAAACTGCCAAAACCAACTATGAAATGAGCTGTTTAAATAAAAACTGCTGGAGGAGGCTCATTAAAAACAGCAACCCCTATTATGGATTAAGTGAAGGCGATGGACAGAGCAAAACTGAACAGTCCAAAGCCAAACTAGAGATGTACAGGTCAAAATCTGATCAGCTTGGAACAAGTGGAGATACTCAACAACGCCAGAGACACTTGCTTCACTGATAAAAATTCAAAGAAAATTTACTAAAACCCTTCTTTCTAATGTCTATTTATCTTATTTGACATGTCTTATAATACACCTCTATTTTGGCAGTAAGTACTTAGTCAATGACTTGATTAAAAAGTAAAGGGCAATTACCTTTAATATCTCCACCGCAAATTTAAGATGGAACTATGTAACACATGCAAAAATTAGTATACATATAAGAGAGCAAATGTAAATCCAAAGATCATTTTTATAACATCTCAACAGGACAGCTTTCTTACATAACATCAGTCACCACAAGCAGTTCAAATCATGAATCCTTAACTTTGGATGTTCTATATCAAGGCCTGACTGATTAAAAGTTTTACATTACATAGTGTTAGGCTCAGAGGTCTGGTTAAACTAATCTTTTATCCTATCCTATCCTATCCTATCCTTTTAGAATATGAACACGAAAATAACTAAATTTAATCTTTTCTGTTGTGTTATTTAAGTTATAGTTTCAATTCCTTACCTGATCATCAAGAACATCAAGAAGACTTCTCATATTACATTTCACTCCATTAGCTTTAAGTGAAGCCTGTAAATCTTCTACAAAGAAGGGTTCATATAGTAGGACTTTCTGTGAAATTCTGGGTCACTTCTATAAACTGGAACAATTTGGCTGATAAGCAACCCTGCACAAAAAATGTGAATAAGTTAACTTATCAAGTAACCTGAACTATAATTCTACTTAGGAAATCTCTGTGTCATGACAATTGTATTAGAATCTTACATTTAAGTAACATGTTATGTTTTTGAACCTTGTTACATTTACTATGAAACAAATTTTAAACATACAAATAAAAAAACAACCTGTCTAAGAGCAGGAATGTTATGACAATACTTCAGTAGAGATATGAATTTGGAAATGATGTACGTAATATAAATGAAAACTGAAATTCAATGTTCAGTTATGAGTTTAGTGTACAGGCAAATATTGTTTAAATTAAATGTCTTAACAATCAAAATAAAACTATGTATGAAAAGACCTGCAGCAATAAAATAAACCAGTCATTCTAACAGAAAATATTTTGCATCACCAACCTTGCTGAGTTGCACTAATGGCAAGGTCATTATCAAGAGTCCCCACTAGCATTGATTCCTCAACACAATCCACTTCAGATCCTTCACCGCTGTTGAAAAAAAAAATGAATAAATAATGGGGAGAGTATGTAATCAAGAAGTCAAAATATTAAATGAAAAATACTACTAGCTGATCAAGTACGTAATTATCATGGATTGAAATTTTTTTTTAGAATAACAACAAATGCAGAAATATTTTTCAACATGATTGCAGATAATCTCTATCAACTTTCATGTGGTCTGGATAAACAGACAAAGAATGTTATATGAGCATTCAACCTTAACTCATTTAAACCTAATACTGAATTCTATAAAAAGCTGTTTCCTTAAGTAAAAATTCATATTCTACTGTGTTTTGTGTCACAGATTGTAAAATTAGGCCATTAAAAATCGATATACAATACCATGTGAGTACCGATACTGTTTCTTTATAGAGGTCCCCCCAGCAGTGTGCCATGCACATTAGGGGCAGTAGTAGGGGAATTTGTAATGCCATAAGTTCCCTGTTTCATTTGTTTCTACCTTTTGCTTTTTCTGGTTCCTTCCCATTTGACTGCCCAAATTCTTTAACTGTGATATGCTTCAATACCCACCTAAATTAAAAAGAAATTCTTTTGCCACCCACAGGAGAATCTAATACTTATTCACTGGGCTTGTAAAACTATTTTATATTAATAATAATAATAATAATAATGATAATAATAACACCGTAATAATGAGCAAAGTGGGACTACCCATAAGAATGAACCACTTGTTCATTCATATATTCATGGATGCCCAAACCAAATATCTGATAGTTTAGACTACTATTACCTTAACCATATATGAATTTAATGATAATTATGATACAACTGCTGAAGGAAAGAAGAGCCCCACCTATTATAGTCAAGAAAAAAATTTGCTTAAAGAATTAAATAAAGTTGCTGGTAGGTTTGTAGTTTCTTTTTGATTGGTGTATTTTGTATGTAAATGGATGGATGAACTGGGGTGTATGCCAGTGTTTTCTGTGACTGATGCAATTGGAATGTGTAAAAATGTGCATGATGTGTATGGACAAATGGGAAAAATTCAAACTATGGAAATTTATGGCTAGGATTTATACACAATATCAGTGTAAAGTCTATGAGGGATATTACTACATGTTAGGCTTGTCAGAAAGGGAAAGATCAGAAAAATTATACATGTCTACCTATTTTGTTATTGAGTAAGAATGAGTCACGTGAAATTATTTTTTCACTACCTGACTGCATTAAGAACATAGGTATGGTGATAATGGTATATCTTATGAGCAAGTTTGTATATACAGTACTTGTAAACATTAAGAGAGGGGAGAATATTGTGACTAGTGTGTCACACTTTGTTGCCGATGTGTGGTTGTGTGTAAGCCAATGAAAATACTGAGTTGCAATGTTCTTGAGTTTGTAGGCAGAGCATCTGACAATAAGTTGCAAAAGTTGAATGAAGGAATAAGTGACTTCAACATATTTAAAATATATGAAAATGTGAGAAAATGGGGATAAACAGGAAATTCTGGCTGAATGTCAGGTTATAATCAAATTGAATAGTATTCTGATAATGAATTAATTGACTGGAGAGATGTAGTTAGTGAGTAATGAGTGAGGGGAACTAGAGGAAGTTGGAAGTGACTAGTAATTGATTTGCACAAGAGGGAGACTTTTATGGCATACAATTACCGAGTTTGGAATGATAAAGGCTGATAAGTTTGTAAAGCATTAAATAACATGAGAGAATGGTGAATACACCTATGCTATAAAGATGATCAAGAATGTTCTTAACATCCTAGAGCAGATTGCAAATTTTGTAAGAATAGGTTCAGGATGACAATTATCAGGTTAGATGGAAAATTGGTTAAGCGAACACTAGTTATTATGGCAAAAGCATTTATACATGTCCCATAAATACAGTACAGCCCAGGTCCTTGACCATATTAGAACTTGACATCATTGGATCTTGACATGAAATTTGAGAATAAATTTTGCATCAAAACTCAACCAAAAAACCGTAATCCAACCTGATGAACCAAAAGTGTTTTAGTCAGTCGCCGCTAGTTGACGCGTTGGTGACGTTGTTTATAGCCAGCTCACTCTGCTGCTATTGTTTTGAGTATGTACCCACTTCTAAAGGAATATTTCCTTAGTTTTTGTGACTTTATATACTGTATTTGGATTCAATCATGGGTCCCAAGAAAACCAGAAGAGGAAAATAGTAAGAACCACAATTAAACTTATGGTGGAGTTTATTGAAAAGTATGAAGGAGGATTAATGCAATTGATTTAGCATTGGTATTTTTAATATTTTATCAATTTACTGTAATAATTAGGACTGTTTTTCAATGTTTTACTATCACCAACAAGTTTTGTGCCTACCCATTACAATACATACTACATATACCTAGCCTAGCCTATGGCACTCGGTCAACCATCGGTAATATTGCTGCATTGGACGTAAGCCAGTTTTTTTTTATACAATTTACATTTAAAATAAAAAAGGATGTCTCATATAATGTTATTCAACTCTGAACTTATTTAGACGTAATTAAGCATATGTTTTGTATAAAAAGGCAAAGTTAAAGTAATAAGTGGTCAAGAAGGCTTAATCCTTTTTCAGTTACTATTCCTTATGGAAAAATTGACTCAGATTTCAACTGAATGGCATCTCGACGCTTCTTCTGGAAAGGATTAGAGTCGAGGTCCTGGTTCTACTGTGTTGGTAAAAAAGTTAGAGTTTTCAGCAAAGAGAAGTGGAGGGCTCCAATAATGAAGGTCCCATTCATCTTTCAAGCACCAAATTCCACACTTTAACTTGTGATTCAGCACTTGGTTTGTCTGCCCTAGCTGGTTGTTAAGGCTTAGGTAAAAGTTCAGTCTTGTCATCTGTATGATGATGACCAAATTAAACTATGAGACCATCATGTATCAAAAAGCATACCTTGTGCTGGAAGACTGTGACAAATTTAGAGGACTGTCCTCTCCCTCCTCCTCTTCAATTTTATCTGGAATGTGGACAACCTGAGACACTTTGTTTTGATTTTTTGAGGCCGTATTCTTCTTTGGCTTATCATCTGTATTTTTAGTCTTCTTTGAATTTCTCATTGCTAGCCTTTCTCCAAGGGATGCAGCGACTTTCTGTTTACCTGTAATAAACATTTAAACTGAGTACTTCAAAATCATCTGTGAGAGATACATGACACTATGTTACAATGATTTTGGAATAATAAACTATCCACTACTCTGGCATACATAGTATCAGATTCCCAAAATAATCTTACCACTAACCACAACCTAGGAAATTCATAAAGCATATAAAATCTGAGAATGAATAAATCTACTCTGGAACTTAAGTGGTTGCAAAAATCTACTGAGTTTCCTAAATTATGATTTTAGTGCAAATTAATCCAACATTTCAAAAATTTCCTTAAAACTATATAACACAATAGTACATATAAATCTATGTAAACTCCACCAAGCTGCATAATCTTAAGAACATCATATAGTTTTAATGATGAAAAAATTTTTCAGAAGCCTGAACACACCAGTAAATGAAGCTAACTTTTTTCTAAAAGTATCCAAGGATAAAGATTTTTGTCATCCTCATCTCAGCACTCTCGGAGAACTGGCAAGACCAGGGATGCTCAGCAAACTTATGCTTCACAGCTGAATGGCCTAAGAACTTTCTACAATTTATAAGGGCATAACCTATCCTCACCTGATGCATTCCATCAGAGAATCAATCTATTAATCTAATGCCTTTTATGGTCACCACCAAGTATGTCAACTTTCGTATCTCTAGGCCACGCATGGCATTCCATGCAGGGATTTATTATTGTACAAACATTAGAGCGACACCTACTGCAAGTGACGTGGGGGTCGGTTGCAGTCGAAGCCAAAAAACGAAGAGCAGAAGAAGCCATAATAACAGCACACACACACACACACACTCTCTAAAACACAAGCGAAACGGGCAATGAACCGGGTAAAGGCAGAGAGGTCGACAACAACTCTCGTCCAGGCGGTTAAGAAAAGACTGACGCGGTGGCGTGGGAGCGTGGTCCTTAACCACTCTTCACCCGATATACGCACACGTTGCCAGATCTCACAAGCTCCCTTGCTTTCATCTGCAATTTAACCAGATCCAGCTAGGGGCTAGAACTTATCCTATTGTTAAGGACCGAGGGTTTGTTCGCGTACGAACAAAGAGATTCTATGAAGTTAAGGTACATCTATACTGTATAAGGAAAATTCAGCTTACATAGTAATGATCAAAATATCAGACATGGACCATAATAATAATATCATTACTCAAGCTGAACAGCCTGAACCAACAATCCTATAAAGTTAAATGCATAAATTTACCAGTTTTTGTCGTAGCAGGTTGTGGTTGTAATGGAGTATCACAATAACTACTATCAGCCTCACTATCAGTAACTAACGGATGCGTCTTTTCATAGACATGTTCCAGCAAAACAATTGCTTTCTTCCGACTAATGGGCTTAATCCCATATCTCTTGAGCTCTTTCTGAAAAATTCATCAAAAACATTATAATCAGATTTTGAAAAGGATGATAAGAGCCAAAATTATTAATGATAATTCCTTTCTCTTAAAAGTAGAAAATTATTTCCCTTGATTTGAAAAATTTTAATGGTACGACTACACTACAGTATACACTATTGCTATTGACACGAAAAAACATACATGTAGTAAAAGTTTGCTATTAATTTCTTCCAAATACTAAAATATTTTTGTCAAACATAAGCATTTTAGAAAAATTTGGGTACCACTTTATGTACACAGTTTTCCCAATGCAAGTACACATTATATTTCTTCTTCATGATGCATTTAATAATGACTAATGGACAGACAATTAAACTGTGTTCAAACCTAGCCTGGATACTCCCATTACTTGAATGTTTATTTTTTCAACTTTGGTTAGCCGGAACATCTACAGCCAGTTAGAATTCACCATTGTATTTGTGTCCTCCACAAGCTTATTTGAGAGTTTTATACTGAAAGGTTCAACTGCACAAATACAGTTGTAGATGTGCTGGCTAACCAGAGCATCTGTTTTATTTTGTTGACAAAATAAACAGGTCTTAACTCTTTACACCTTAAAAGAACTAAATGAAATCTACAAAAATGAACGCAAATGATAGCATTAGAAAGGTACAAGTCTTGAGAGGAATAGCAACCAAAAAGGTTGCAGCATGAGGCAATGCAAGCACAACAATATATTCTCCAACAATTACTTAATACCAAAGCATACTGCTTAGTACTCTTTTCAAATTACCTGCAGTTCTGGTGACGGCATATTTTTGTAATTCGGCATTGGTGTTACCATATTCTGTGTTTTTGCTTTCTGTTTAGGAGTTTTCATCTTTTCATACCCGACAGTATTCCCTTTGTCAAAACACTCCATTTCTATCATTTGGTTATCTTCTTCAAACACTGGCTCAAACTCTTCTTTCCATAAATTAGAATCATCCATGTCTTCTGCTACTTTAGCCATTGTATCATCACTAATGGATGGAAAACAAGAACTGGCCTTTGTACATCCCTGGTCAAACCTGCAGGATTTTTGGGTATCTGTTGTACTGGTTGCAAAGTCCAAGTTTTTCTGGTTTGATAAACTAGGGGGCACCATAGGTAGAGTTGCTTTGAAAGCGCTGGACTGGGATTCATTGCTATTGATCCGTTCATTGTCGGTGTGAGCAACAACTCTTTCCTCCTTTTCAAGAGATGGCAAATCAAGGCAACTGACATTTTCAGTATTTCCACCTTTGTCAGGTGTCAGTGGCATATCAACAGAAATTCCAAATCCAGCATCATCAAAATCATCCCACACATTGCTTATGTAAGAATGATCATTTTCATTCTGCCAGATCTTGACCCTTCGTGGTCGTCTTTGTCACTAACAGCACTGTTTGGAGATGGGCCATATTATGTCAACTGCTATTTCATTTCCTTTTCCATTATCCTCACTTTTATCAGTTTTTACTTGGTGAGAAACTTCATCCACATCCTTTTCACTTTCTTAACCATTTCCACCAGTCTAAGAGGCTCCATATCATCTTGAGAGTATATGGGTGTGGCTGTTTTGCTGCTAATTGTAGTTTTATCCACAATGTTACCAACTGAGAAATAACTAGACTGTGACTCATCAGAGCTATCAATTGTCAGATCAATTACATTACCATTTTGGATCTCATCTTCATCATTAGCATCAATATTGTCTTCAATATTTAAAGGCTTTGCTGAATCTAATGAATTCCCTTTCTTTGCATCTACATCTTTTGAAATATGACATTTATCTTCTGTACGATCATTATCTTGATAATAATCCTGACTATGCAATACTCCACTCTCACAACTTTGTCCTTGGTTGTTTCCAAATTTAGAACACACCGAACTCTCATCACACTGAACATTGTAGCTGACTTGCACATCTGGAGATTTCTTGTGACTAGATAAAGAGTTTGATATTCCAACTGCATGATCATGTTCAGACTCCTTGGAATGGCTTTTCACAGTGGTATCTTCGGGTGATGAAACTCCAAGTGGTGATTTTGCTGGCGTGGTTATAAAAACTAAACATTTTCTTCTGCACAGAGGAATCAAACAGGTCTGGTGACTGTGACCCATAAATACTACAAGTTTTTTCCTTGGAACTCTTGCTTGGTTCATCAGAGGTGAACTAACTAATGTTATTTTGTCCTCAACTCATCACTTGATCATTCTCATCTTGAATAAAGAACTGTTGGTGACAGTGTTTATCATAGGGAGATAGGTCAAGACATCTCGCCACTTTCCTGGGGACACTTCTACTACTTCTGTCAGCTTTAGGAGTACTTAGGACAGAAAACTTGTGCTTATCTTGCAATTCACTACTTGTCTGCTGTGGTATGGCAGTATCTTCAGCAGAATCCATCTGTAATGGCCTAACTGTGCTAGTGTTCCCTAACTTCATCTTACTATTGGATAAACTACACTGAATTTTGTCTGGTTCCTTTCTTCTCACCACCACATCACCTACGAGAGTCTTTTCTATCATTCTTCCTCTTGATTCTAATTTTTCAGGCAACAATTCTGAGACACCGGACTCAGAACCCTTCTGTAACAAACCTTTTTCTTTAATGGGAGAATTCCCTATTTTATAGAGACTCTCAAGGAAACTAATGAGTTCTTCACTTTTATATTTCAAAGCCAGATCAAAAACATCCATCCAAAAAGGATCATCTTTTGTTTTTATTCTGCAACCACCAGTGTATAAATATGCTAAAAAGATGTATGCTCCATCATATGAAACTCCATTCCAAGTAAGTTGTCTTTTGCTTTTTTTCACATCTGCATATAACTCGGGACATCGAGCTAAGAGAACAATAGAGTGAGCTTTTAATTCTTCACCGCTATTTGTTATGATAGTCACATCGCTTTCTTCACCACTAGCTAAAAGGGAGCCCCAGTCATAAATAAGCCGTGTCAGCATGCTGTCTGATCTCTTGTTGATTTCTGAACTCTCCTCAGTACTACTCAGTTCAGGAGAAACATTTGAAGTGCTGCTTTTTGTACGACAATCCTTTAAACTTCTATTGTCACCTTCCACACCTGGCTCTCAGTTTTTCACTACTGTAATTGGAATCATCTTCCATTAGAGAATTATTGTCTATGACCACTGTATTCTTGGAAGCACTGCAGACCCCATGTTGGTGAAGGACTGTAGTGTTTTTCTCATTGAATCTCCATATTCTACAGTTTCATCCAAACTCCAGTTTGGTGGTACCTTTAAGAGGTGTCACTTCCAGTAACTTTTTCATCATATCTTCAGGCAATGTATCATCATGCGGACTGAATCCTCGTTAGGCAGAGGTTCTTTTGCACTAACCCTATTTTTATACAATACTGTGTCATTTGCTTCATTTAAATATCTGCTGGGTATGGTTTCTTCAAAGGCTTCAAGAATTTGATTAATAGCTGTCTCTCCTGCTTTGCTATACTCTTCAGTGGATAAAGTTATGCCTAATTTTCCTTCTCTTGTTTCAGGATCTGAACTGTCTTCACAGGCATTTTGTGGACTTACTGCTCTTTCAGTCCGACATTTATCCTTGTTGGACTGGTACATCACTGTACTATCATTGCAATGCCTAACAGTCTTGGAGTTAACGTACATTTTGGTTTCATCCATATCAACTGCAAATTGCGGAGATGAAGGAACATTCGTAACACCATTTTTATCTCGAAAGTCTACTAAAGACTTTTCTAAAAAAGTGTGGTGTCTGTTTATAGAACAAGAGTTCTTTGAAGAACGGGAGGTGATATTCACTTCTTTCTCTTTACCCTGGAATGGTGCAGCAGTTTCTAATTCACAGATACTTTCGCAAGGTTCATCACTCAATGGCATAGGCAACATTCCATCACCTGAATTGTCATCATATATGATAGTTCTGGCATCACCTTCATCACTTCATTATCATCTTTATGAACTTCATCTTCTAAGCAACAGTGGAGAATTACAATCATCAAAGCAGAAATATCTTCTTTCTCATCTGAATTTTCCTCAGTTGTTTCTGTGGATACTAAACCTAACTTGCATTTATTACTTTTATTAGTTAGTTCCCCACTTTTTCTTTGTTTATATTTTCTTTTCCCTGTTCCTTTTTATTAATAGAGGATCCATGATCTGACTCCCAAGCAACAGAATCCTGATTATATTATTTCCCTTTACTAAGTTGAATATTTCTGTGCTGTTTGAGTCACATGAGGTATCTGATAGCTTCAAAACTTCATCAAGTGTTTCTTCTTCCACAGTTTCTCTTGAACAAAGGTCTTCCTGTTTGGATGATGTGTTACATTTTCTATGTAGAAAGGAGGTGGAATTTAATGAACGATAGCCTGATGAGCTATCACCTGCAAACATTTTGCCCACCAGTTCTCCAGACTGGTTGGACTTTCTCCTGTAATCTACTCAGTCTTTTGGTAACCCTTGAGACCCTTTGGTGTCTTTGTCAATAGTTGTGTCAAGCAAACACAAAATTTCACTATCTTGACTTCCAACTAATCTTACTTCAGTTATTTCTTTGCTTATTACATTGTTTCTCTCCATGAAGATTGCTTTTAGGACTACAACAGAGATTCTGCTCCTTACTACCAGCACAGCCTTGAACTGAAGAATCCTCTTTCTTTTTGTGGCATCGTGTGTAAAAAAGTATCATTTTCCTCCACAGTTGATCTCTGATGAACAAAGTCCTCATTTTCAGAGCAAGTCGAAGAGTTAACTAATGCCCTTTGTTCATTACCTGCTCGCCACCTGGAATCACCTGCATCTAAAACAGGTTTTGAGGCATCAGAAAAACCAGAAATTGCTGCTAAATTTATAAGTTCCATCTCCATCTGTAAGTTTACTATCCTTGGTTGAAATTTCGCTTTCTCCCATCTTCTTTGCTCTCATTTCTGCTAAAATATCATCTTCCTTACTATTAACCTGACTGTTGCTGCTTTCAGGAGTCTTTTCAAAATCCACATGCGTGTTGGGGACTTTGCATGTATTGACTTCTGGTTCTTCGGCTGTAGCAGTATCATTGGAGTCTTTAGTTTCTGCTGGGTGGATCAACCAGAAACCACTAGCAGCTTCTAGGGTGATGTTTGAACTAGGACCTTGAAGGTCATCAAGAGAAGATAAATTTGGTGATGCAGGGCCATTGGCACGAGTTAAATTCAGTTCTTGAGAGCCTAGGAGTTCTGCCATGGCAAGCTGTGTGCAGTATTCATTAAGAACAGAAGCTTCTTCTACATCAGAATCACTGTCAGAGTTCTGTAAGGATAAGATTAAATGAATATTATTTCACAATAAAACTTTGCTACATAAATGTGAATACATACTAAACTTGCAAATTATAAAAAAATTGTTTCACAGACACAAATACATTATATTAATAATAGATATTAATAATAGATCAAAATAATGTAAATGAAATACTGAAAAATTCTTATATCTGTTAATCAATTATTTATAAAAACCTTTTCCAGCTTCTAATAAGATCAAGAAGTACCTGGTTAGAATTAAAAGTGATAAAAGAAAAGATCTACTGATTTGCTTGGAGATACAGAATCTACCACTTCCTCAACACCTATATCTAATCCTTCACTCTGACATGAACATAGCCCTCCAGCCAATCATAAGGCAATTGTAAGAGTGATATTGAAGGCACATTTCTATACTCATAACAAGGGGTCACCTGCAGGATTTCCTCATAAGTGAGATAAATGAGAAGTGAAAATTTAAGCCAACGTAAAGTTACAGAAATTGGACAGCTGGCTGGAAAGAAACCAAAGGTAGCAGTGAAAAGTCAGACAGAAATCAATGTAGCTACAAATATTTAGAATACTCTTCTTTCTTCTGAACAAGGCTCAAAATATATGGTAATATGCAAGGATTATGTGCATTTACATAGCCAAGTATCACCAGATAAACATAATTCAATGAAACAGGATATAACCACCTGACTGACTGACAGGAGACACATTACTGCTGAATGATTCATCTCAAGAATTTCAAAACAGATCATACCAGTTTATGGCTGTACATTGCTTTTCTCCGTTACTTTTAACTGTTTACCAGAAACAAATTAAAGCAAGAGAGGAAGAGCTTATATATGCCACATGATCATAGGAATTCAACAGTTGAAAAAATCTAATACTAATACTCTTGGCATTTTTTCAACTTCATTTTCTAACCTCCTATTTTAGTCTTTATAAGCCCTCAGCAGTCCAGCTCTAATCCTGGCATGACAATATCTTGTGTGGGAATAAAACAAAGAGTTTCACTGGCTGATAAAGGCACCTAAGTCCTTATCAACCTGAAAATGAAACCTAGGAACATGGGGATTTACTAAAAGTCAAGAAACCAGTGTAGATAAAGTCCCTTTTAATGAATCTGCACCGCAACTGGCAATATTGTACAGCATAACTAGTGGAAGCCTTAGAGGATGTTGAAACACCATAGCACAGTGAAAGCTTCCAGTAACACCTTGACACCTCGTGAACAGTTGCATGGAGGTGTCCTACAGGTCTACAAATCAAAATTCAATGTTAATCCTGGATCGACTATCAAAAGCACACCACCTCTTTCAAAATTTTCAAGTGACCACCTGATGGAATTTCAGTAAATCCTGAACTACAAGCAATGTTTTTAATACAAAAACACTTTTCATACAAACCCATTAATCATAAGGTAATATGCTTTCCTCAAATTCTCACTCTCTTTCAATTAACAGTAGCACCAAACAGAATGTGATGCAAGTGGTGGTAAGTTGTCTGCTGGACAGCGCAGGTGTATCATTTTCAGAAAATGGTTAGACTAGGATGAGTTCCATGCAGAATAAGGCCTCCTATGATTAATTATTATAATAAGTCAGTAATGAGTGTTTTTGAACTATAAAAATTTAAGTTTCTATTATCAAACAAGTGAAATTTCATATACATACAAGGTAACAATTACCTCAATAATGTTTTGCATAACAGTGACATTCAGTCGTCCTGGGATGTCCGACAGCCTCTTCAAAAGCTCCCAACTTCATCTTTTTTGGGCTTGATGTGTGACTCGAGATCAGCGACATAATATTTCTCAATAGGTTGCTCAAGATTACAAGCAGATGCACTCCACAAAGTACAGTTCTGTGATGAGACAAATATAATACGCCATAAACTTTCCTTTCAAACCATCTCCCCAGGAGAGGCATATGCAATTCATATTCAAAATTTGTATCTGTGTACATTAATATACTGGGAGGTGATTTACAAAGTACAATACAATGCAATGGCCACAGAAATATAAAAAAAGTACTTAATACTACTTTGTTTGGGAGTCCCTTTCACAAATGGTTGAACAGACTTATAAATTTCTCAAAAAGCACAAGGTACACATTTCAATATACTTACAAATAACTGGACCTGACATTGCATATAACATGCTAGAGATATGAAATATTGGAGGAATCAATGGAGTTATTTTATTAGTTGCTTGTGCAATATATGATCTCAAATCAAGATAATTACCAGAAAAGCACACTGCATACCTGAAGTTACCTTTGGGTCATAAAATTAGTAAGGAAAATAGGCCTTATTTTACAGCATAATGCCTCAATTCTAACTGTTTTTAATGTTTGCCATTGTTTATCACACTATCAAATGTAAATAAATTTCACTGTGAATTGTCAACAAATATCCAATTATGCAACAAAAGCCACTAATATCCACATGTCAAGATTACTTGTTACCTAAGCAAATGGAACATAATACATAAATTTAAAAACATTTTGCTGACCTCATCCCGAAAATTTGTGAGACGCCCACGTCCTCCCTGAGTGGTGTTTTCTTTCCAACTTATATTAGTTGAAGTTTCACTGGCTAAAATAGTAGCAACTTTTTCACTTATAATCCTTTCCCTTTCTGCGACTGAACGAGTAGCTAGCACAGTATTGTGGAAATTTCTCCGACCTCTTGACCCTCGACCCTTCTCTTTAATGTTTGTTTTCATGGAATCTGCGATTAAAATCTCATTAAATGTAACACATACACAAAATATCCTCAAAAATAAAATTTAAAATAAAACAAAACTGGTTGTTAATAAACCTTTCTTAAAAAACAAAACTGGTTGTTAATAGAGCTATCATTATATAAATCCACACTTGTGCCCTTCAATGCCCCAGACATTGCACTCTTTTGCCTCTGGGGACCACTTTGGGGACAAAAATAAGTCAGGAACCCAAGGGGGGTTAATAATGAAGATGGTCAAGCCCCTTTAGTATGTAATTGGGGTACCTGTGCACAGTAAATATGAAATGAGAATCATTACCATGTAAGACAGATGCAAGTAGCTCCAGAAATGTATGTACTTCCTAGTTCTTTTATTTACCTATCCTTTTTCTATATGTTATATACTAACTTTACTTGACTTAAATTACTTAGCTGACCTCATATAAT
Organism: Macrobrachium nipponense; assembly: GCF_015104395.2. Taxonomy (NCBI): domain Eukaryota; kingdom Metazoa; phylum Arthropoda; class Malacostraca; order Decapoda; family Palaemonidae; genus Macrobrachium; species Macrobrachium nipponense. The sequence continues at coordinate 44,936,275 of NC_061104.1, forward strand.
TTCAACTTATCACAATGTAACTAGTCCTCCCTACTTGAGTGTCTTTACTTCAACCCTTTTCCTTCGGTTCTATAGTTGCTGTTTCTGGTTATTATATATTGTTACTCAAGTTTTTCTTCTTTTATCACTCCTATTTATACAGTAAATCATCTAGTACTCATTATTGTTAGCACTCTGCTGTATATATGCTAATTAACTATTGGTAATTCTTGTGATGTTAATTAATTGATTAACTTTAATAATTCCTATTAATTTTAATTATCTACTTTAGTTCTTCTCTTCCTTTCTTCTTTTTCTGTGTCTACGGCTCTTCCTTTCTTCTTTTTCTGTCTATGTCTCTTCCCTTCTTCTTTTTCTGTCTATGCCTCTTCCTTTCTTCTTTTTCTGTGTCTACGTACTATTATTCAGCTCAAATTACTATTGCTTTCTTTTTTTTCCTGCTGTTATATTTAGTATTCTGTTACCTCTACTTCTATAAATTCCACTGGCCCACCTTATATTTACCTACATGATGTCAAAGTGTAAACATCAAAGGTATAAGGCATGTCCAATACTGGATATGTTAGTAATTGCAATAATGTACCTATATGTCAACAAACAATTATCTAATTGAATAGTGTTTATGAATGACCTATGTAGGGCTGAATAGTTCCCATTTACGCTCGAGAATTAATTAGCACACGAATCTGTGTAATTCTTATAATTCTGATGATGACAGCTATCACAACAAATGAGTACCAACACTTTTAACAGACATCCCTATAAACATGCTAATATCATTATTCTTGATATTGTTAATGATAATAATAGTAGACTTGAGGCTGAAAATTCCTACATTACAAAATTAAAAACTACATATATATATGGCCTTAACAAGAGAGTTTTAATAATAGTTCTGTGACTTCAATTATATTAATGAAATTTGTGTATCATAAAATATTTGAATAAGAAGTCATACATAAATTAAATAATAAAGTTGTTGATTTTAACCAATTATTACATGAAATGAATAATATTACTCTAAAAAATAATTTATTATGATTTGTTAATAGTAAGACTTCCGTGATAAAAATGTAGCAAAGATAAAAAAAAAAAATTAGTTGATTAGGTATGTTAAACAATGCAGTCTACGTATACTGTAGCCTCTTACAAGATTTGGTGCCTTATCTACCTACTACATATAAATTTGACAATAGTAATATAATTAATAATTGTAAATTTTTACCATAAATTCACTGATACTAAATATTTCTAAATTAATTCCCAGTCTTGAATTAATACTGATTTCCCCCCTAAAAATGCAAACCCAAAAATTATGTTCAAATACTTACAAACCTCAGGTAAACTTGCATTCAATTATATGATGGTTGATAAGAATTAAGATATGTATAGTTATTATGCATGAGGTACAGAGTTAAAATAGAAATGACCACATTACAAATATAATAACTGAATAACACAATACTCCCTTACCACTAGTACAAGGAAGCAGCACAACAGGTTTCATTTTTCTATCTTCCTCAACAATATGGCCCAACCCTAAAGCCAAAAGTTTCTCTTCCTCTGATGCTCTCTTCTCGGCCTCCTCCTCAGCAACTGATCTTGAGAGAGCTATGGCCATTGCCAAATCAGGATCTTTACTGTTTACTGGTTTTTTCCCTCTTCTTTTGCCCTGTGTAATTAGAGCTTTGTTGTATTTAGATTTATCTACATTACTAAAAATGCTCCAAGGTACAACTTGTTGCCATATATCAATAAACTAATATAAATTAAATTGTTTGTTTGTTTGTATGGTGTTTTTTATGAATTAAAACAGCCTATTTTATGTACTCCTATACTTAAAATCTACATGGCCTCCTGGCCTAACTTGGTTCAAAATTATTCTACTTTTGATACCATTTTCTTACAGGGGATTCAGCATGTTCCTGTATTTCACATAATGAGTTATGAAAATAAATACTATTGTATCCTAATTAGTAATTCAGTTTTTCAACAGCTTATATTTATACTACTTACTAAACCTTAGCTTGTTCCATAGGAGTAGGGTTTATCTTCTGAATAATAATAATAATAATAATAATAATAATAATAATAATAATAATAATAATAATAATAATAATAATAATAATAACAACAACAATAATAATAACAATAATAATAATAATAGGAATTGGCGAGTCCTGCAATATGATATTTTACTTAGCATACTTTCTATGAAACTACTATTCATGCACTGGTACTCATTCTGGTGTTATTTAACAGTGATACTTGTAATTTATTGTGGTATAATTTGTCAAGTGAAAATTTTATTAGTTGTCCAAAGTATTTTTGGGATTTTAATTCTGAAGGCTTCTACAGCACTTCTGGAGTTACTGGAAATTACAAACTTCTGTGATGCTATACTTTCAACCATGTTGATGGCTGATCCTGTTGCACACACTCTTGCTGTGAAAACACACATTATTAGGCAAGGAAAGTTGGTATAGTATTTTGTTGGGTGCTATGACTGCAAATCCCACATCTGATGAAAATTTGGAACCATCAGTATATACTGCACAGGGTGAACTTCATGTTGTATATATTAAGTCTTCTATGTCCTATTGTATGCTGTTTACAATATTCAGAGGTATATGTAGTTTTGATAGTGTAGCTACTCTTCATTCTTAAAGGAGTTACCCTTTTGATCCTGCCAGGTGTCCTAAGACAGACCAACCAATACAAAAGAATTACCTCATAGTTGGTCTTGGCCAGAATAGTGCCAGTTGACCCAGTCACTGAGTATATATGGATTCACAACAGGAGCTTCTACCACCTGCCTATAGTGATGACCTCAGTCTTTCCATTCACTTCTCTCACACAGATGTAGCAACAGCACATGAGTTGACCATTGTCTGCCAGGGAAGAAACACCAAGTTGATGTGCTCTTAGGTACCGCCTTATTCAGTGCCTTATAAACAAGATGTTGCAACTATCTGCTGAAAAAAGCTATCTTGTTGCAGCTATCTGATGAGAAAAGCTAAGTGCACAGTCTTAAGCCCCATAAAAAATTTTGTTCGTTAAGTTTTGCAGCAGTTAGGCATAATTTTCATATTTAATGGCTAGTACCATCCCTCAGAGTGGGAATTCTGGATTAGGCTACTAAGCTAGGTCATGCTTTCTGCTTCCCTTGATTTGCATTTTAAAAATATTTTTAAATTTTTTTTTTATTTAACATCATCAGTCAATGGCTTTTCACTTGTCATATAATTTTAGCTTGCTGTATAAGGAATAATGTTACATCTTAACATTCCTCCCACTGAGGAAGTTCTGAGCATCACTTACAGTCCCTGAGTGGGTTTAACTTCATGGCTTAGTAGTAAACCAAATGACCTCTTTCTGTTTTAGAAATGTTACATAGTTTAGCAATACAACAAATACCAACCCTCTAATCAACTTCAATATTGGGTTGTTTTTTGTATTATAAACAAATGGAAATATGCTGAGCTAGATCTAATTTTGGTAAATATTCCTCCATCAGGCAGACACATTAATAATTCCTTTAAGTGAACCTGTTATGGCTATTTCTTAGAAGGATATAGTTAATGATAAATTGAAGTATAGTACCTCCTAATATGGCTTATAAGTGTGTTATTTTAATATTCATTTTAGGCATGTTTCAGTTGCCTACAGACATTCCACACATCTTCATTCTGTCAAGATCAGACTCAGCACTGTAGGCAAGATTTGAAATAACAGGGTATGCTATGTCAGGTGTACTAAGAGACAGGCAGTCTAATTCCTCTAAATCTAAACAATGCCATCGCTGGAAAATATTTTCAACGGATCTTTCCCTTTTATTGTCGATGCTGTTTAAAAACCCAGAAAATACATTTATACACATTTTCAGGTTCTTGTATATTGTATGGGTACAATAAATTGACAATCCTTTCACTTACCCTTTCTGTTGCAGTTTCCTTTTCCTCATGATTAGATGACTGAACAGCAACTGCAGGAAGTCCTAACTGAATTCTCTCCTCTGCTTGCTTTTCTTGAAGCCTTATAGCAGAAATAACTTTATCAGCACTTAATCCCTTATTCTGACCACAAGTTTTAATGTGGGACTGACGCTGTGACTTGCTTTTGAAGGGCTGTAAAAAAAAAATCTTGTTAACTTTCTCACTCATGCTAGATGTGTTGGCAAAACACTTTACAACTTATAGGTCAAGAGGTTTCTTAAGGATGATGATTTCCTAGCATAGAATAGAATATCCAATTTAGGGCAAAGGTCAAGCACTAGGAACTAAGAGGTCATTCAGTGCTGAAATGGATATTGACAGTAAAAAGATTGAAAGGTGTAACAGGACTGCGTAAGGTGCACTAACAGTGCTCCGCCCAATTGGGGTTGATTTTCTAGCAGTCGACTGATTCTATACAAAGTTAAATGTCATGACACTGATCATTAACAGTTACGTATGTACCTTTTCAACTTTCCAAACGAGAAACTGCTACTACGTTTTGAATTTCAAGACACAAATCTTCATCACAAGTCAAGATACACTGCACAATTAAAGAATAACTCATATTGAAAGATCTAGAACCTTTAATTCAATACAAGAAATAATTTTCATACAAAACACTACTTATGCTATTATAGTGGGTTTGTACTTATAATTTTTTTTTTTGTAATGTTTGAATTTGTTTGTCATGATTATTGCATGGTTTGTCACTTTACTCTGATAAATATGATTTTCTTGTTTACATTTGTGAATTAACTTTCATGAACCACAATCGTACCATCAAATGGTTTAGTTAACTGCAATAGGCAGAACTGAGAGTTGGCAGCAAACAGCTTGAGAAGGAAGGCCGAATTCTGTTAAGTGTTGTTTGTGCCTCTCTTCTTCCACTCACTGATGTGCACCTCTGAGGCATTTGAGGTGTGCTAAAATAGATAATCTTTGATTAACTAGGAAGTTGTTTCCTCTCTACTTGGACACCATTTTTGGACAGACTCATCACTGTGTTCCCTCAATGCATTACAGGTAGTCCCAAGTTATTGGCGGAGGTTTTGTTCTTGGCGGGATGCTGATAAACGGAAAACTGTCATTAACCAAAACTCAGCGATTTATGCCCAATTAATGGCACCTGTTAGGTATGTTATGGTGCCGATAACCGGAACTTGGTGCGTTTATGCACCATAAATCGCCAATTTTATGGCGCCATAAACCGGATGCCCATTAACCGAGTCCACCGATAACCAGGGATGATTGCCTGTATTTACCCTAATGCTGTTCTTGCATTTTCAATCTTTTATCCATTTATTACTTTTTCCTTTTCATGAGTGAGATCTTTCTGTATTTCTCTTTACCTTCTTACTTGCCACTGAGCACCATATTCTTTTGAGGCTTGAATTTCAAGTCAGTGACACCCCGCGCCCCCCTTGTGGGCTTGTTCCTTATGAATATGGTTCACCTCTGAATAATATATAATATAATAAAGTGATAAGCTGCTCATTTTTAACACTGTATAGAAGATTTTGTATACCACCAAGCATCTCCACAACCACTTCCACAATACTTAGTAAAAGCTTGTAAATTGTAAAATATGAATAACATATTTTTTCTGCTTTCAGTAAATAAAAGTACTATGTATATGTAAAACACTAGGGTGTGTAATCGAGTCTAAGAACAGAAAATTGTATTACAAATAAAGGTAAATTCAAAATGGGTTCAAACATGTACAAAAATTAAAGATCTCATCCAGAATTAATAATAAAAACTAGAAACAATACAAACCTTCAGACAGAGGGGACATGGTAAAATGTGCACATTTTCCTTTTCCTGAACAGCAGCAGATTGCTTTTCTTCAGGGTTGCTTTCTTGATGACTTGAACAAGGATGAACTGTCTCTTTGGTGGTTCTGGTGTTCTTATGCAATTTGAACTTTTGAAAACATTCCTTCAAGTGATTCTGAAACATTTCCATTGGAACAATATGTTTGCAACTTCTACAAAGTTTTTCATCCTTGTTCAAAAATGACTCGTCTAGTTCCAAGTCACAATTGTCGTCATCAATTACAACTACATCTTGAGAGCTTTTGTCATCTGTGGTCACAGACGCCGCATCACTAAAATCATCCTCATCAAGCGTTTCTTTATTGCTACACAAAGTTCTGCTCGCCAGGCTTCTCTTGGCAGGTCGTCCACGAGGTCGTGTTGGAGCTAAGAGCTTTTCTACTTTAGATTTTTTAGGCAACCTATAGAAAGAGAAAGTTTATTATACAATAAATGAAAGAAAGGTTTCAATTTTTTTACTGAGACATTTATTGTAATCCTCAAAATCCTATGTTGAAAAGACCACCAAATATCATTCATTACTTAACCTTGTCACATGTCCTTGCATAAAAATCTGGCATTACGTATATTTTAGTATACATAGTGTATAGCTACAAACTGACCTTTGCATATAAGCAAGCAAAGAAGCTCCATGAACCAGTTGTGTCATCCGCACAGACTGCAAACCATTTACAGACAATTTTACTATCTCTTTAGTATTTTTAGCGGGTCAATTTAACTCTTTGATACATATGTTTGTATTAATTGCTTCTGGAAAAAATACTAAATACTATATTTTGTTTTCAGACCTATACTACTTCCTTGTATGTTTTTACCAAGTAATTATCAAGATAAATAGAAGAATTTTGAACTGAAATAGTTTCAATTTTCACTAGCTGATCTCATATATTACAGAAAATTAAAAACTGGACCTTGCAGATGAACACTGCTTATTCCTATTACAAATTTAAAAGTCATCACATACATGACTGGTATACATTTGCTGCAAGGTTTATACTCTTGGTAGTGTGCTTTTCCTTATTGGAACAAGCTTACAGTGAGTTACAAGGCCTTGGATCCATGGCTTGCAAACATGAGGTATCTTAATAGTGAAAAAGCCTTCCAGGGACTGTGTCTAAAGGCTTTGCTATTATTCCCCCACGGAAATGCAAATGGTCAACCCCCCATTTTATGAAAATTCTAATAATTTTGGTGTATTTCTGTTTCTAGTGAAGCTGAAAAGTGATGATGAACAAGTTTTGCTGGTGTACTATAGGGAACTTGGCAACAGCAGGATATACCATCATGACTGACTGCAGTTGCTAAATCATCAAATAATATACTATTGACATGACAGCAATGTTTAGGTGCTCAAAGCACATGATGACATGTTAAAATGTTATTGTTAGTATACAATAAGGTTTTGTACATACTTACCTGGCAGATATATACTTAGCTTTACATCTCTGACGTCACGACAGAATTCAAACTCGCGGCACACGCGACAGGTAGGTCAGGTGATCTACCTTACCCGCCGCTGGGTGGTGGCTGTAAGAACCAATCTCCCTTTCCAGCCAGAATTTTTCTCTTCCACCGGTCTCCTGAGGGGAGGCTGGGCGGGGGCCATCAATCGTATATATCGCCAGGTAAGTATGTACAAAACCTTATTGTATACTAACAATAACATTTTTGTACATGAACTTTCCTGTCAGATATATACTTAGCTGATTGACACCCTTGGTGGAGGGAAAGAGACAGCAATATAAATATGGAAAAAGGGGAAAACAACACTTGTTGTAGGATGTAAAATACAACCTTGATTCTTACCTGTTTAGGCAGAAGACTTCGTAGTTACTGTCTATGAGTCTGCGTTGCCTGAAGAGCTTCAGCGAGGGCGTGACCTACAGCTGACAGACTCTTTGGGTCTATCAAAGGGATTTGGTATCCGCTTACTTGATAGAATCCGAGCAGGATCTTGTCAAAGGGGATTCGCCCTCTTATATGACAGAACCTAACCACTATCATTGCAAGGAGCTCAACTATAAACCGATCACCTAACCAATCTAATCATTGTTAGACATACGACATGAAAGACATGCCTACCCGCATGCTCTTTCAAACAACCAAAAAACTTACAACCTAAACAAGGGGGAAAATATATACTACAAAGGATATGTCTCAGCTCCCTGCCCCAGCACCGAATCCGCCGATACGTACGGGCCTAACGCGAAGCACTTTTCATACGTAATTTTGACGTCTCTCAGATAGTGGTTTGCGAAGACTGAGTTGCAACGCCAGAATGTTGCCTTCATAATATTACTCAGGGATATGTTTTTATTGAAAGTTAATGACGTGGCAATAGCTCTTACCTCATGAGCTTTGACCTTTAGAAGTTTGAATTGACTTTCATCACATATCGCATGTGCTTCTTTCACCAGGCTTCTGATACAAAGACAAAGAAAGCGCATTCTTCGAAAGAGTCCTCCTTGGATCTCTTACAGAGCACCAAAGGTTGACATCATTGCCCTTAAGTTTTTTCTTTCTCTGCAGATAAAACTTTAAACTTCGTACTGGGCAAAGTGACCTCTCTGCTTCCTCGCCTACTAAGGCAGACAAACCTTGGACTTCAAAACTCCTAGGCCAAGGATTTGAGGGGTTCTCGTTCTTAGCCCAGACGAAGGTAGAATGCACAGATAGCTGCATCTCCTCTGAATCCCACATTCCCTTCTATTGCATGGAGTTCACTAATCCTCTTTGCGGAAGCCAATGCCATGAGAAAAAGTGTCTTCCTCGTGAGGTCTCTAAAAGAGGGCAGACTGAGCGGTTCGAACTTAGGGGACCTAAAGAAACGTAGCACTACATCCAGATTCCAACTCGGAATCTCTGGCGAAACCTTTTTGGATGTTTCAAAAGATCTTATTAGATCATGAAGGTCCTTGTCTTCTGAAATGTTTAAGTCTCTGTGCCTAAACACTGCAGCCAGCATGCTACGATAACCTTTAATGGTTGATACCGCCAGTCCACTTTCTCCCTAAGGAAAAGTAAGAAGTCTGCTATTTGGGTTACAGAGGTACTGGAAGAGGAAAAGTGATGGTTCCTACACCACCGTCGAAAGACGTCCCACTTCGATTGGTAGACTCTAAGGGTAGAAGGCCTTCTTGCTGCTGCGATAGCCGTTGCAACTCTTGCAGAAAACCCTCTCGTTCTGACCAAACTTTTGACAGTCTGAAGCCAGTCAGATCTAGAGCGGGGAGGTTTCTGTGATACCTGTCGAAGTGGGGTTGTCTGAGCAGATCGATCCTCTGTGGTAATGTTCTCGGAACATCTACTAACCATTCCAGTACCTCTGTGAACCAAACTTGTGCGGGCCAGAACGGGGCTACCAGCGTCATCCTTGCTGCCTCCGATTCTGCAAACTTCTTGAGAGTTTCTCCCAGTATCTTGAAGGGAGGAAAAGCATACATGTCTAGGCCCTTCCAATCTAGGATAAAAGCATCTATCGACACTGCCCTCGGGTCCGATATCGGAGAGCAGTAGTTGCCTATCCTCGCATTCTTGGCTGTGGCGAAGAGGTCTATGTGAGGCCTGCCCCAAAGATTCCACAGGTCCTGGCAAACATCCTCGTGAAGAGTCCACTCTGCAGGCAGGACTTGATCTTTCCTGCTTAGGAGGTCTGCTCTGACGTTCTTTTCTCCCTGTACGAACCTGGTAAGGAGACAAATCTTCCTTTCCTCTGCCCACAGCAGAAGTTCTTTTGCTGTCTCGTACAGGGAGAAGGAGTGAGTTCCCCCTTGCTTCCTGATGTATGCCAGGGCCGTGGTGTTGTCCGAGTTGATCTGAACTGCCGAAGCTAGGACGTAGGGCTCGAATGCTTTCAAAGCTAGCCAAACAGCCATCAGCTCTTTCTTGTTGATGTGCCAGGTCACCTGTTCTTTCTTCCAGGTGCCTGACACTTCTCTTGAGCCGAGCGTTGCTCCCCAACCTGTTTCCGACGCGTCGGAATACAACACTTGGTTGGGGTTCGGAATGTGAAGGGACATCCCTTCTGCAAACCTGAGAGGGTTCGCCCACCAAGAGAGGTCCTTCTTGATTTCTCTTGAAATCTCGAAGGAGAACTCTAGGTTTTGCGAACGACACCTCCAGTTTCGATGTAGAAAGAACTGGAGAGGTCTGAGGTGCAACCTTCCTAGAGAAAGGAATTGCTCCAACGAGGAGAGTGTCCCCAACAAACTCATCCACTCCCTCGCTGTGCATACGTCTTTCTCTAGGAAGGCTTTGACTTTCTCTGACCCTCGGGCTATCCTTTCTGGAGACGGAAAAGCCCGAAAATCCAGAGAAACCATCCGAATCCCCAGATAGATACGATCTTGACTGGGGATCAACTGAGACTTTTGAAAGTTCACCAAAAGTCCCAGAGAACTCGCCATGAAAAGGGTCTTTTGTAGGTCCTCCAAACATCTTTTCTGTGACTTGGCTCTGATTAGCCAGTCGTCCAAGATAAAGGGACACCCTTCTTCTTCTTCTTCTTCTTCCAGCTTTTCCCATTTTATATGGGGTCGCCGTTTCGGATGAGCCGTTTCCATCTATTTCTATCTTGCACTTCTGCCTCATCAATTCCCTTCTCATGTAAATCTCCTCTCACACAGTCCTTCCATCTCTTTCTTGGTCTCCCTCTCTTCTTCTTCCTTGCACCTCCACTCCCATAGTATGTCTCCCAGCGTGGTCCTCATCTCTCCTCAACAGGTGTCCATACCATCTCAGCCTCCCCTCCTGCACTTTCTTTGATACTTCCACCACCTTAGTTGACCCCCTTATGTAGTCATTTCTGATCCTATCCACTCTTGTTACCCCAGACATCCACCTAAGCATTCTCATTTCTGCCACATCCATCTTCTTCTGCTCTGCTTTTCTCATGCTTGCTGTTTCCGTACCATACAGCATTGCTGTTCTTACCACCGTCTTGTGAAATTTTCCTTTTAACCTAAGCGGCACTCTTTTGTCACAAAGAACTCCCGAGGCCGCTCTCCAGTTGTTTTTTCAGCCTGCCTGTACCCGATGTTTTACTTCTTCTTCCATACTTCCTCCAGCGTTAACAAAAGATCCCAAATACTTAACTTATCAACTTCTCCTTATTTGCTCTCCACCAAGCTGAATACTTTCTCTATCATCCCCCTCAGTGGTGGTACACATGTATTCTGTCTTGGATCTACTTATTCTCATTCCTCTGTCCTCCAGTACTTGTCTCCATCTTTCCAATTTCACTTCCACATCTTCCCTGCTCTCTGCACAACAGAAAACAATATCATCCGCATACAATATGTTCCATGGTACTGTCTCCTTACTTCCTCTATTATAACATCCATCACTATGTTAAAGATAAATGGGGCTCAGAGCCGACCCCTGGTGTAATCCTACTCTCACCTCAAAACCTTCTGTCTCCCCAACACTGCTCCTCACTCTGGTAAATACATTCCGGTACATCTCTTGTATCAATCGCACATACTTCTCTGGCACCATCTTCTCCCTCAGGCTCCTCCATACCTCATTGTCTCGGGACTCTGTCATAAGCCTTTTCAAGGTAAATGAATACCATATGTAGGTCCCTTTGTCTTTCCCCGAATTTCTCCATTATTTGCCTCAGACAAAATATACCATCTGTTGTTCCCCTTCCCTTCATAAATCCCATCTGCTCTTTACCTATTTGTACTTCTTCTCTCAGTTCTAGCATCTATCATCCTTTCCAGTATCTTCAAAGTGTGGGACATCAATTTAATGCCCTATAATTACCACACTCTTGGACATCGCCTTTCCCTTTAAAAATTGGGATCAATATACTCCCACGCCACTCATTTGGTATCTTTTCCTGTTCAAGGATCTTTATCATAAGATCGTACAGTATATCCACTCCTTCATCTCCTAATGCTTTCCATGCCTCCACCGGGATCATGTCTGGTCCGGTTGCCTTCCCATTCTTCATCTTCTTCAGTGCATTTTAGTACCTCTTGCCTAGAAAAACCTCATTACCATGCCAATGTTCACTTGCCCATCCTCTCTTATTAGTCTATTATTTTCTTCATTTAACAACTGTTCGAAATATTCTTTCCATCTCTTCACAATGTCTTCCTCCTTTCTAAGCACTACACCCTCTTGATTCTTTATTTGTTTGATGTGTGTTATATCTTTGGTGCTCTTATTTCTAGCCTTTGATAGCTTCATCATCTTAATCCTTCCTTTGTCCCAGCTCATTATACACATCATCATACGACTTTGCTTTAGCTTGGGCTACCACCTTTTTCACCACCTTGTTTTTCTCTCTGTACCTATTTCTGTCTTCCACTGACTGTGACTCTTCCCATCTTTTCTGCCTCCTTCTTATCTTTTACTACTTTCTCAATGTCTTCATCCCACCACCAACTATCCTTTTCTTCCCATATGATACCAGATGTCTCTCCTAGCAGCTCCTTTCCATGCCTTCTTATTACTGCTGCATTTCGTGCCCACATTCTTGAACATCTTCAATCCTATATCAATATCCTCCAAAACCCTCCTCTTAAACTCTCTCTTCTTATCCCCTTCCTTCTGTAATTCGTACCTTTAATTTTCCTTATCCCTTTAGCTTTGGTTTTTCTTTCCCTTTTCAACTTCAAGTCCATACATAGCAGCCTGTGTTGGGGCTACATGGTCGCCTGGAATAACTTTGCAGTTCTGACCTCCACCAGATTTATCCTTTATACAAGAAATAGTCTATCTGGGAGAATCTTTCCCACCCCCACTGACTCCCTCCAAATGTAGCCATCTTGCTACATTTTTCATTAGTCCTGTGAAGACCTAGAGGGGCTGTTTGAAAGGCCGAAACACAAGGCCCTGAACTGGAATATCCTTCCTCCCATCATGAACCTGAGGTATTTCCTTGAAGAAGGATGGATAGGCACATGGAAGTAAGCGTCCTGAAGATCTAGGGACACCATCCAATCCCCTGGACGAAGAGCCGCCAACACTGAGGATGTCGTCTCCATGGCGAACTTCCTCTTTTCTACAAAGAAATTCAGGGCGCTTACATCCAGAACCGGTCTCCATCTCCTGAGGCTTTTGGAACTAGAAATAGGCGGTTGTAAAAGCCCGCTGAGCATGGGTCGCTCACTAGCTCTATAGCCTCTTTCTCTAACATTTGTTCTACTGCCTGCGTTAGAGCGTGGCTCATGATGGGATCCCTGTACCTGGCCACCAACTCCCTCGGAGTCGTCGTCAAAGGTGGTCTTTCTGTAAAGGGAATCAGATATCCTTTCCGGATAATCGAGAGGGACCAGTTGTCGCTCCTCTCTTTGCCCAGGCTTCTGCAAATCTTAGAAGCCTGGCACCTACTGATGTCTGGAAGACTACTTCCCTACTTCTTAGCTCTGGAAGAGCGCGAAGATCTTCCTCTCTTGAAGGGCCTATTACCTCTTGAGGTAGAGGCTCTAGAGGAGGGCCCCCTCGAAAGGGCTCCTGTCTAGCTGGAGTCTCCTTAGTCTTCGTCTGGAAGGAGCTCCTAGGTTTCCGGGCAGACTGAGCGAGCATGTCTTGAGTCGCCTTCGCAGAGATAGATCCTGAGATGTCCTGGATTATCTTCTTCGGGAAGAGAAGAGGCGAGAGCTGCAAATATAGAAGCGAGGCTCTTTGAGCATGCGAGACGGACTTTGTAAGAAAAGAGCAGAAGACTGATCTTTTCTTAAGAACCCCTGCTCCAAACAGGGAGGCTACTTCGCTCGATCCATCTCTAACTGCCTTATCTATGCACGTCAGTACACTGTTGAGATCCTCGGGTGAAATGGAATCCGGGTTCTGAGTCTTTTTAGCCAAGACCCCCAAAGATCAGTCAAGGAAGTTGAAGACTTCCAAGACTCTGAACATTCCCTTCAACAGGTGGTCGAGCTCGTTCATAGCCCAGGTAGTCTTAGCAGACAAGAGAGCCGAGCGTCGTGCGGCATCCACCAGTGAAGAGAAGTCCGCGTCTGCAGAAGACGGTAGACCCAGGCCTAGGGGTTCTCCAGACTCATACCAAAAGCCTAGTCTGCCCGTAAGCTTGAAGGGGGGAAAGAAAAACACAGTCTTCCCTTTCTCCTCCTTAGAAAGCAGCCAATCACCAAAACCTCTCAAAGCCTTTTCATCGAGATGGTTGGCTTCATCCTCACACAAGAGGAAAACCTTCGTCTTCTTAGAAGTCGAGAATAACGAGAGAGGAGACGGAGGAGCGACGGGAGTAAGGGCATCTCCAAACTCTTGAAGAAGGAGGTCTGTAAGGATCTTGTAGGACGATACCGAAGAATCCTTAACTAAATCCTCTTCTGAAGGTTCCACTTCATCCATCGAAGAACCCTCGGCTTCTTTACGAGAGCAGTTGGACTTCTCTAAAGAAGTGCGACTATCTAGGGAGTGCTGGCAGCGTCTGGCGCCTATCAGGGGAAGCCAAAGCTTCGGGAGAGCTCTCTCGAATGCGTCCTTCCTACTCCGATGAGTGCGTCCTCTGTGATCCTGAAGTCTACTCCAAGATTCCCGGGAGTCCAAAGGGGAGCGCCTGCTAGGAGAGGAGAGCCTACTATGCTCAAGGCGCCTAACGGAATCCATGCGCCTGTCCAAAGGAGAGCGGCTGCCTGGCGAACTGCACCTAAAATGAGGAGAACGCCTACTAGATTCTTGGCGCCTACCTACAGTAGAGCGAATCCCTGGGGAAGATCGCCTACTCGGAGACAGGCGTCTACCATCCTCCACAAACTTAGATCGAGACGCGGGGTCTCTGCAAAAGGTAGTCTTTCAGCCGAGACATATCTTTCAGGCTCTTTACGCCTGACCTGAACAGAGCGGCTAATAGGAGAACCGCGCCTATCAGGAGAAAAGCGCCTATCTTCCGCACAGCGCTTGGAAGCGGGAGAGCGGCTACTTGGGGAGTAGTGCCTACCAGGCTCTAGGCGCCTAACATAAGGAGAGATCCTGTCTCTTGAAGAATCCAAGTAAGAGGAGGCTCTCTTATCCGGAGATTGAAGGATCTTTGGAAAGGAGCGAGAAGACGAAGCTGTACGCTTATCTTTAGACGAGCGCCTACTAGGCGCTAGATCCCTTTCTACTGGAGAAATGAAGTCACCAGGAGAAAGCTTCTTGGGCGATTGTCGCCTGGAAGACGACAAGCGTCTGCCGAGGGAAGAGCGCCTCCTTCCATCCGCTGTTACAGGAGAGAGAGCCGCCTCCGACTGAGAAGGCAACACAGGCGAAGGTATCCTAGACTTCTTGACGGGGAGAGAGACGTCCTTCTTACGACGCGTATCTCCAGCCAAGGAGCCCGCCAGCGCCGAAATCTGAGCTTGCAGCCCCGCAAGAATCCGAGCTGGAGATCTTGCAAAATCCTCCACAGGGGAAGAGGATTGAAGCCTACTCTGAGGCGAGAACTCCTGATCCCTCCTGGGTTTCTTGATATCCACTTCCGGTTCTTCTGGAAAACATTCCGGGCTTTTGGTTGGAAGGAAAGGCGCAAGGAGCCTTCCAGGCTCTCTTCAGCGGTCGCGATGAATCCGAGAGGCTCTCCATCCTCTTCTAGGCGAAGGTGAAGAAGAAGAAGAGAAGCATTGGTGTAATACCTCCTTCTTAGAGCGAACAAGGGCAGCCTGGGTACGAACATCAGGATCTACCGAGGGGACGCCTGATCCGTGGGAGTTCTCCCTAACCTTCCTGTGGCTGTTGACTTTCCTCCTCCACTGGGACTGGGAGTCTGGAAGAGGTCTAGGCCTGGAAGCATTAAGGAGCCGATCAGACGCACCCTCAACTGCACTGGGGTCACTGCACAATTCATCTTCACTATTACTCTTACCTTGCAACGAACGAATCTTCTTCTCCATGCTAAGGATCGTGGCTCTCATGGTTGCCACTTCCGAAGTCGTATCTTTAGGTTCGATGCAGGGCGCAGGAGCTGAAACTGGAGAAGGATCTAGTGCTACAACAGGATTGTCTACTTCTACCTCGCTAATACGAGACTTACTAGAACTTCTAGACGAAGCTTTTCTCACCCTGTCTTTCTCCAACTTCCTCAAGTAGGAAGAAAGAGACTTCCAATCACCCTCATCCAACTTCTCACTCATTACACAGGTTAACAAAAGACATTCTTTACCCCTACATTTCAAGCATACTGTGTGAGGATCTACTGTAGCTTTCGTAGCCTCACCTTGCATTCATCTATAGAGCACACCCTAAACATAGAAGATTTCTTAACCTCTACATCAGACATCTTGAAATCAAAGAAAAATCCAAACCAATATCAAAAAACAATCCACAAGCGCGTATGCCAAGCCAACAAGATCAGGTACTTCACCGAAAGTCAGTCCAAATAAATCCAAGGCAACGAGAATCGAATAAAGCTGTCAGGAGGTAACAACCACAGGTGTAGTCGTCACCGGCGACAGAAAAATTCTGGCTGGAAAGGGAGATTGGTTCTTAAAGCCGCCACCCAGCGGCAGGTAAGGTAGATCACCTGACCTACCTGTCGCGTGTGCCGCGAGTTTTGAATTCTGTCGTGACGTCAGAGACGTAAAGCTAAGTATATATCTGACAGGAAAGTTCATGTACAAAAACAACTTACACAACTTGTAAATAGTATGTATGTAGGAGTCCCCCACACCTGAAAGTCCCATAACAATGGTAACAAGCATAAAATAAATTATAAAAAAATTGCCAAGGCAAAAAGAAAGACTTCTTCAAAATAATGAAGAATAGTAGATGACTTTAACAATAATTTACTCCCAAAGAACTTTGAAATTACCAAAAGGCTTCTACAGCATACCTTCAGCCCCTACAACTTAGCTTTGTGACTTATCATTTTGTCTCAAAACATGTCACTGGGCTTTTTATATAACTTTACAGTAATCAATTAATAATTCAACAAGAAAGTCTAATTTCTCATATTCTTCAAGCAAAAAATGGCAAAGGTATTTTTCCTGGTACCCAGTACAAATTGACTTTATTTTCTATGACTTGCCAAAAAGTCAATTTAAAATCTGTAATACTAATGGGTGATTCAACTGAAATTTTTCATAATGAAAGCACTGCATGTACTCAGAGAATTACTATAAATAATAAAATTTATCTCATAACTCACTAGTACTGCCTTCAGCACTATCAATACCACATGTAGCGATGTAAGGCACCACCCTGTCATATTTAGACTATATGGCTGACTTAAACACTCTGTACTCAAAATATATGAATTGAAGCAAGACAGTTACATTAGTAGTTGGGACTGCTATATGAATAGATATCAGAAAAGGACCGAAATGCAAGCTGGAAAACAACACAGAAAAGAACCTTCATAACTTACAACATACTACATAAGTTATATGTAATACCTCCCTGTTGGACTGCTTTGTTTGGTAATGAATCGTTAGCATTCCTTACCTGAGAAAATAATATGCCCAAACTCAAAGCTTTTGTCAGAATTGTTCCTTTTAATACACATTTAAAAGCACCTTCAAGGTAGAGAGATTAAGAACTATACAGAAATTCTTGTGTAACATCAACATTATGCCATCTTATCATAGTTGTACAGTACATCGCCCAGTATATGTTGTTAGTCCAGAACAGAGTTATTTATGACTCCAGCAAGTTTTCTTTGTTTTTAGTAACAATAACTGGGAAATCCTAAAATGGAGTTTTTAATAATGCCTTAATGTAGGTGTATCTATACATACATTACTACTGTCAATGATTTGGTAGTCCCGAGTTTGATTCCCGTTGCTAGGTAACCAAGTGGTTCCTAGCCACGTAAAAATACCTAATCCTTCGGGCCAGCCCTAAGAGAGCTGTTAATCAGTTGTGGTCTGGTTAACCTAAGATATATGTAAATTGAACTTAACTAATGTTATAATACTTAGTAAGGTTATACACTCAATGACTAGTATAAATGTGGCATTAGCATAGTATTCAATACTGAAGCCATAATGTGGAATTAGTATATTATTTAATAGTGAAGCCATAATGTGGAATTAGTATAGTATTTAATAGTGAAGCCATACTAACTTAATTACTTAGTTAATGCGGGAATGATTACTAGTCATAGTTACTGTACTCATGCATGCATGGGAGAAGACTGATTCACAACGGCGACCCCATATAATAATGGGTTAAAGCTGGGAAGAAGAAGAAGTGTACTCATGTACGTTATTAGCATCTGTCTTAAGAGTTCATTATTTACTCATCCAGTGATGTTTACACTACATATTTGGATAATTCACATTTAGCCTCTTTAATTTTCAATTTATAGTACCATTGTATTTAATTCTAACTTTTATGGGCATTGTAATCATGAACACTCAGCATCCTTTCTTAGGTTCAATTCAAATATTCAGTAACAAGAACATTCTCCCACTCTATGGGGAGAGAGATCCACCTCAAAAGGAGTAAGACTTCAATAGTACCTTTTAGCCCTAATCAAAACTGCAGTTTGCAATATCTTGGTCTTCCCTTTTGTTAATTTTTCCTCAAGTACAAATGCTGCCCTCTTTTCCAACAACTTTGTATTGCTTAGCCATTCCCTGGTAGTTAGTTTTCTTCCATTTTATCATAAAAATGTAAATTTTTGTGAATAATGGCCCTGCTCAAGTTTACATTACATATATTGGTACCAAAACTGTAGGTACACCTTAATGTTTTACCTTCGGTTTTGGACTTTTATTTCGTCATTCTCTAATATCTATCCATATAGCAGTCCAGCTAATGTAACTGTCTTGATTCTTACATATATATATATGTATATACATATAATGTATGTATGTATGTATGCTCTCTTGTTGATGGTAACACTATGGTTTTACCTACTTAACAAAGCCCTGTTCATGTTTACATTATGTTGGTACCAAAACTGAAGGTACACCTTAATGGTTTTACCTACGTAACAAAAATATTTTTCCTCTTCAGCTGATTCTCTGTCAAAATTGAAAGGTGTTTTACTATCTAACAAATACAGATACCACAGAAGCCTAAAAAATTCTCTATGATGGTTTGGGGCGTTCCTCTTTGTCAAATGCCCATTGCAGTAATAAAGGGTTTTCAGGCCTAGCCATAAAGAAGGTTTTTGCTATTATACAGCCCCATCCATGGATCAAACCTTCAAGGCAGGAGGTTAATATTTTAGAAAATAAAAAAGTAAATACTAATTTGCATGTGTTAAAAAAAAATCTGAATTATACCACCTAACATAAGCATTACAAAAGATACAACACATGCCTTATCACAAACAATTAAGTTTTTTAACACCTGTTTTTTCATATAGAACCCCACTACTTGATGACAACCTGAATAGCTATTTAGGTGGAACCACCTTGGTGTCCAATGTTCTTAAGTATAAAATACTTTTATGTGGAGGTACTGAATTACCACAGCTGTTGACTGAGAAAAGCACATCCAATGGATGTCTAGAGTCTAAGGGATCATGACTGGAAAAAGGCCTCATTAGTAAGATCACAGTTTGTAATTAACCTTGAACTTTCACTTTACCCAAAAAAAATCTATACCTAACAGTCAAGAGGATAGCTTAATAAGGTTGTCTTCCCCACCCGCCATCCTCCAAACCCTCCTTAGACTATAATGCAACAGTCTAGTCCCTTTGACTTAAATATTATCTTCCACACAATTTTGTTAAAATTGCAAGGCGAAGTCCACATAGCCAAAAAACTGTATTAATACTCACATTCGACTTAAAAGCCACAGGTTGGAATGGCTTTGACTATAGGAGCATATGCCTCAGACTGCAAGGTGGAAGCATATTTATTTAAAATAACCTCCCACTCTTTCTAAACTATTTGGTTCTTTTGAGGTAATACCTCACAAATGACATGGTATAAGGCAAGTATCCTTGGTTATGCAGATGAAGAGTTAAGTCTGGAATAATAACCCAGATGTTGGCTCAGGGAGAGCATTAATTGTCTGTGTTTTGGCCCCACCATGGCACTTTTTAGAAAGGGGAAACTAGGCTAGTGTGGGCAAGAAGCATTCTCCAGGATCAATTCCTTCAAGGGCTCATAAATACTACAGTGAGTCTCTTCAGTGCCAACAGTTTGAAAAATCAGAATGTGAATCCTCTTTCAAATTGTCAACAGACATTTAAGGTTAAGATTACTAGTTTGTCCCTCCGCCTTTGAATACCTGGGACAGAGTCAATCCACATCCTTTTAATGCAGTGGCAACTTCTTTGAACTCATTTTTAAGTACAGTTGAAATTCAGCCAGGATAGGAGTGATCCTTACTTGAACTTGCACCAATTACAGAACAAAGTGCCCTCTGGTTTGGTAAAATCAATTCCTTTGCTGTTCTTGAAATAGCCTCTACAAAAAGACAAATTTTTGATAAATTTGTATTTTTCATAGCTTACAAACCTGAGGTCTTAACAATATGATAATCATCTAGCACCAGCTGGAAACCAGTTAAAAAACAATCAAAGATTGTAAAGCAAGAAATCTATAGTATCTGGCAACTCATGCGTATATGAGGTGGAAGCTGTTCACTGACCGGGCTTGGAGCCTTGTGACGCATCAGTCTTTCTTCCAACCAAGGATATGAGAGGGGTGGCTAGAGGTGGGCAGTAAGCATTAAGACCCCCAATTTGTTAGCTGGGAAAAATACAAATTGATTACAAATTTGTCATTTGTTCATACAGGCAGTCCCTGGTTTATGACAGCGATTTCGTTCTTGAGAAGCGTCGTAAGCCGGAATGTCATTGAAAATTGTCAAAAATCCTAAGAAAACCTCACTTGGGTGTATTAAAAACTATGTAAACTGCATTTTTATTGCATATTTCATCATAAAACCTACAAGGCTGCGTCCCTCCTAACCAGGAGAAGGTTGACCCACAAATTAGCACTAAGATGACCCAGGTAAGAGATGGCCTTAGCACCAGACTGAAGCAACCTGATAAACTGACACAACGCTATCCTGGCCAATACAGCTGACCTTAAGTCCAGCCAAGACACAGTCTGGAAGATAGAAGAAACAGCAGACTCCATAATAGAGGCCTCTTGCGAAGTCAACGAAGGGCCCTCAGCCCTTACCTGATCCAGGGTCAAGCCAGGCTTTAGACGGATCACGCCCGAATTAAGGTAACATGGCATATGTTGAACTATATTAATAGAATAATATTTCCTATGCGGCATGAGAGGAGGGGGGAGAAGCTAAGAAGACCTATTAGAGCACAGGGAGCCATCCTGACCTGAGATCAAAGCATTTATGTGCTGCACAATTGACTGAGCATGTCCAGAACAAGGAAGCTTAAACAAAGTTCTAGCACACTTCCTCGGACTTTTCACTGGGCTTCCAATAATTATTCATGTTCCCTTTTTCAGTCATTTCTGACACTTATGGCAGTTCCATACATAAGAATGAAAAAATTAACAGAAAATAAATGAGGAAAAAATGACTTGTGTGGCCTACAACAGTCGTCATTGAAACATGACCCTAAGACCTTATATAGTATAGAATTGTTTGATGCAGATTTTTTGGGTTGAAAATTATGTTATAGACTAAGTATAATCCAACCAAAAAACTAGGGTATCACTGAGGTAGATAGTATCAAACAACTTAGGCTTCTTGTGGAACATAATGTCTGGGCCTAAATATCAGAGTATGCTAAGCTTTATTGGCTATTTCTCATCTTAATGATTCATTACACAAGTGGTATTATCTCAAACCACTTTATCTGGTAGAATCTCTTTGTAACCTAGACAATACAAAACTGCACTAATGCCTTTACCATGGTTAAACAATATGAATGGATTGCAAATAAAAAATAAAAAATAAGTGCATGCTAAAAAATATGACAAAAGTGTTACTAGCTAGAGCATTAAAAAAAAAAAAACATGGTAACCCCTTACCAATTCATAATCAAATTGTGAGCACACTTTCTTGTCACTGATAGCACTTTTTGATAACAAATCATGACCCAGACCTTGTGGCTTTATCTCAGCTAACCACTATCCAGCACTTGTGGTGACTCTGCCAAATCAAATCACACGACAGACTTAATCCAGTGATGTAAAGGAGGAAAAATGAAAACAGTTGGAGAAACTCTTGTTATGTGAACCACTCCAGAATGACTAGATGGTTTTCTTTACAGTAGAAATTCAAGCAAAACTAAAGAGATTTCTCTACTGCAGTAGTATATATTTGTTACATGCAGGTACCACATTCTTTGTGACTAAAAGAGATTATATTAAAAGTATAAAGGTTTATGGTTAAATAAAACTGTTCCCCTATTCATGAGTACCAGCAGAGTAGTCTCTACAACATCCTCTACTGACAGTCATATGAAGTAGCACTAGCAGCTGTGATGTGGATAGATTATTTTTCTCAAGGTATAATTATATCTTTTACAGGTATTGATTTGACTAACCAGAAACCCTGTGACAGTTCATAGCATAAAAACTTGTTTATGCTAACAACTAACAAGATGCAATACACTAAAAGAAATATACATATGACTTCTGCAAACTGTGTGTGAAGAAATAACTAATGCAACAAAGGCTTTTTTCTAATTGTGAACAGTGCAATAGTAGAGTTTTCTCTATGGTACAAATTTTCAAACAACACCCTTAATCATAACACACTACCCACCAAATTAATGAAAACTCATTATAGGTAAAAAGAATCACAAAATTATGATCATGAACTGTGCTCTTACAAGCAATTTTATAAGGGCATCTCAGGAAAGACTAATAAGAAAAGAGAAACATAAGAAATGGGAAGATCGGCAAATTGTCGTAACATAAAAAATGCACTAAATTTGTAGCTACTGTGCTTGAACCACTACAGTGGACCCCCCGTATTCGCGTTCTCCAGATTCGCGGACTCACACATTCGCGGATTTCTCTCGGGAACGTTTCCCTGCATTATTTGCAGAAAATTCGTGCATTCGTGGTATTTTTCTATGATAAATATCCACAAATTCCTGTTTTTTTTGATGAATTTCATCATAAAATGCACTTTTTGTGATAAAACTATTAAAAAAACCATGTAGGAAAATTTTTAGTGGGTATTTCTTGAGTTTTAACTAACAAAATAGGCTGTTTTTAGCATTTTTATAGGGGTTCCAAACATTCGCGGGTTCTAACTATTCACGGGGGGGTCTGGTACGCATCCCCGCGAATACGGGGGACCACTGTACATCCATCACATTACTACTTTAACAATTCAAAGACCAGAAAAGGTTGTATTATTAGCCATCAATACTCCACTTTAACTCAACGAATAATTAAGAAATTAAGTTACCTGAACACTGTTGATATATCTTCAAAATCATCCGTAATATCGTGCAATGCAGTGGCCAACTGAGACTGTGAACTGTCTTCATTTTTTCTTTTCCGTGAGAGACGACCACTAGTTCCCCTACTGGCACTCATCTTGGGGAATGTGTTGTTAGTTTAGTTTATCCTTTATTTACACCTGTACAAGTCCATAAAAACTACACACTATCCAGTCAGTTATACCAATCACTACTTGGAGCAAGACCTCAACATGATCAGTTGGTCTTTACCATAAAGCACATATGTCCAGGATATATGTGAACCATATGGGCAATAAATGGAATAAGCAACTGTGAAAAACATAACAATGCCATATGGTGTACAAAAACTCTCATCAGCCAGTATTTAACTCTTGATGTATAATGAAATGAGTAGAAAAAATCTGGTGTTTTCACTATCTTTGTCTGCTGCATGGTATACTCTGTGAACAAAGTGGAAATCTTCAAAGATGGTAAAGTAATTTTCCATATTGTTCAGACTCTTTCTTGATTACTTTTCAGATTCTTCTTGTTTTTCATCTTGTTTCTGACGAAGGTATGCAGCCTTAGTCAAACTTTCTTGAACTAAAAGGCGCCTCAGCTCAAACTCTTCTGTATGTTTATTACCAAATTCTTCAAGTTTATTTAGCAGTAACTGAGTAGAGGGGAGGAAACTGAAAAGTAAAACCACTATTAATTCAATTATTTCAATCACTGCAACTATTACATACAAAGAAATGCACAAACACTAACAACAAATGTACACTGAAATGCTTTAATACCCAAAGGTAGAACAGACATTTAATTACTTTTGTAAACATTCTCAACTTCTTTGCACAATTTTAGTATTTCAAGTTTTCAGTCAAGATGACAAAATAGGGACAGCTATGGCAGACCAAATCTACCTGTCACAACAAAAATACATATAGGTACTTTTATGTTTCATAAACATAAACCTCTTTATCTAAGTTAAACTTTCTAGTATGGAATGGTGTTAGATGAGAATGGCACCACCAGCAGACAAAAGAAGTCTCAAGCCTTCTTATCATCATTATTGTGCTGATTACAACTGCAATCTTGAGTAATATCAATAAACGTTACATATATATGCTACCATTGTTCAAATGAGCGCTGGGAAGGCCGAGAAGGACGTGGTCTTGATGCTGGAGATGAAAGGGACTGGATGTGAGTAGACACCGTATTGGATTTAAAAACTGCCTTAAAAACATATTTAACGAAGACCTCATACTCATTTTAGTTCGTATGGCACTTTCATATATCCCATTATGTTGATGAAACTTCAATATTTTGAATGGTATGCTTAAAGATGTAGTTATATCGTTGTTTCACCAATTAAATATGGAGTGAAAAAGGGTGATCTTCGTCAGTAAGATGGACTCAAAGAGAGGATTTACCCTAGTAGCTAGCTATACAAAAAATAGTCTCAATTCGAGACAAAACAACCCATAGGTAACGTCAACTGGTTCATCAGTAATAGCTAATACTCTTTACCCACACTATTATAATAGAAGTGTCAGCCCGACCGCCTGTCATCTTCTGCTTGCTACCTAAATCCTGAGCAATGTGAAGGATTTGTTGCAGAAAAAGAGGATTCAATCTTTTACCGCAACAAACCCTGGAAATGGATCTACCCTATCGTTCAGTGGTCTCGGTATAATGCCGTATGAGCCATGACCCATGAAACTCAAAGCTGGCCATGGTAGCCCGTGTTGCTGCGTTGCAAGATGCACTATCAAGGTTAACTTTAGGGCTTTAGGGTAAACAACCGGCTTGAGTCCATCTTACTCAGGCAGATCACCCTTATTCACTTGATATTTAATTGGTGAAACAAGAATACAATTACATCTTTAAGCATACCATTCAAAAGATTGAAGTTTCATCAACATAATGTGATATATGGAAGCGCCATACGAACTAAAATAAGCATGTGAGGTCTTCATAAAATATGTTTTCAAGGCAGTTTTTAAATCCAATAAGGCATCTATTGCATCTGGTCCCTTTCGTCTCTGGCATCAATACCATGTCCTTCCTAGCCTTCCCAGCACTCATTTGAACAATATTAGCGGATATATGTAATGTTTCTTGATAATAATCAAGATTGCAGTTGTAATCAGCACAATAAAATAACAATTTGTCGAAAATTGTATTTTTCCTAACTATACAAACCAGGTCCTTTACAATAGGAAGGTAACTAGCGGCAGCTGGAACAGTCGTAAGCTTCGAACAAGGGAGTTTGGTAGTTAACTGCTTGTCCGACAGTCAGCGCACCGCGCGACTGGGAGGTGAAGAACCACTTTGCTTTAGGCCCAGGAAAACGCAGAATGAGGGGTGGCATGAGGTGGGACTGTGTAAAGGACCTCAGGTTAGTATAGTTAGGAAAAATGAAGTTTTTATGATAAAACAAAGTTTAATGTATACTTACCTGGCAGGTATATATATAGCTATATTCTCTGTTCCACTGGCAGAAATTTTCAAAACTCGCGGCAAACGCTAGTAACCTAGTAGTAGTTCAGGTAACCACCACCCCGTTCCCGTGGCGCTAGCGCTCGGAACCATTCCCATTTTCGTCAGATTTTCTCTGAACCCTGTCTCCTGAGGGGAGGAGGGTGAGAATTTAATTATATATACCTGCCAGGTAAGTATACATTAAACTTTGTTTTATCATAAAAACTTCATTTTAATGTATGACACTTACCTGGCAGGTATATATATAGCTGATTGACACATTTGGAGGTGGGTCAAAGACAGCAACATTGTTAGAGTTCAGATAATTAAAAATTATTATATCACCCTAGGTTCCTTACCTGCTAAGGTAGCTGACTTCATAGGTCCTGCCTCTGAGCCTGCTTAAACCTTAGGAGCTCTCAACTAGGAAGTGGCCTGTTTGTTGAAGAAGCTAAAACAGGGTCTGACAACTGGGCGTGACCAATGTGTTGACAGGAAACCCAAAGCCCTCTCATACCACGGGCATTCATGCTAGGAATTGTTAATTCACCTGAACTACACACACACACCACACAAAGAAAACTACTAAAAAGACTGAAGAGGGAAAACCCCTTCTCAGACGACCACAAAAACACCATCACCTGATAAAAATTTCCTAGCATATTAGAAGGTTATGGGGTGGAAACTCCTTTGCCCAATACTGTACCAGAGGACACGTATGGACCCAACGTCTGACAATTGTCAAAGGTTGTCTTAATATCTCTGAGATAATGAGAGGCAAACACTGAATTCGTCCTCCAAAATGTTGTCTCAATAATCTCCTTGAGGGCTAAATTCTTCTTAAATGCCAAGGACGTAGCTACCGCCCTGACTTCGTGAGCCTTAACTTTAAGAACTCCGAAATTCTGTTCTTGGCAAAGCATATGCGCTTCTTTAATAAGTTCTCTCATAAAGAAAGCTAGTGCATTCTTTGTCATGGGCCTACTGGGGTCTTTGACTGAACACCAAAGAGAATCAGACGTCCCTCTGATGCCTCTTGTTCTTTCAATATAAAAGCGTAAAGCTCTCACTGGGCAGAGAACTCTCTCCTGTTCATGACCCACAAGATCAGACAGACCCAAGACATCAAAGGATCTTGGCCAAGGATTAGAAGGGTTCTCATTCTTGGCCAAGAAGCCTTCCTGGAAAGTACACACTGCCTTGCCATGCCTCCAGCCCACTGTCTTAGATATCGCCTGAAGCTCACTAACTCTTTTAGCCATGGCCAAGGCGACTAAAAAGATAGCCTTCTTCGAGACATCTCTCAAAGAGGCCTTATCTAAAGGTTCAAACTTACTAGAACTTAGATGCTTCAAGACGACGTCTAGATTCCAGGCAGGGGATCTGCATTGAGGCTGTTTCTTGGTTTCAAATGATCTTACAAGATCTCTAAGATCCAGATTATTAGAAATATCTAGACCTCTGTGTCTGAACACTGAGGCTAGTATACTCCTATAACCCTTAATCGTAGAAATCGACAATCCTACCTCCTTCCGTAAATAAAGGAGGAAGTCTGCGATTTGGGTCACAGAGGTACTGGATGAAGACACCTTCCTCTTCTTACACCACTTCCGGAAGGTCTCCCACTTCGACTGGTACACCGTAATCGTGGAGATTCTTCTAGCTCTAGCCACTGCACTGGCCACCTCTTTAGAATATCCCCTCGCTCTGACAAGACTTTCGATAGTCTGAACGCAGTCAGACCCAGAGCGAGGGTATTCTTGTGAAACCTGTCGAAGTGGGGTTGTTTGAGTAAATCTACTCTTAGGGGCAGTGTTCTTGGTGTATCCACTGTCCCCTGGTCGGAATTCGAAACTGGAAGGAATCCGGTTGCGATCTTCTTGGCCATGCTTCCTTCAGGAAAAACTGTAACGGTCTCATGTGAAGTTTTCCTAGAGAAATGAACCTCTCTAGCGAAGAGTGTGTGCCCAGTAAGCTCATCCACTCTCTTGCTGAGCATCGGTCTTTCTCTAGGAAGCCCTGCACCTTCCGAAGGCATAGGGCTTGCCTGTCGGGGGATGGAAAAACCCGAAAAGTCGCTGACGATATCAGAATCCCCAAATAGACTATCTGTTAATTGGGGTTCAGCTGAGACTTTTCTAGGTTCACCAAAAGACCCAATTCTTTCGCCAAATCTAAAGTCTGCCTTAGGTCCTCCAGACATTGTCGTCTTGACAGGGATCTTATCAGCCAGTCGTCCAAGTAAAAAGAAACTCTGATCCCTAGTAAGTGTAACCATCTTGCCACGTTGGACATCATCCTCGTGAACACTTGGGGGGCTGTGCAAAGGCCGAAGCACAGGGCCCTGAATTGAATGACCCTGCTCTGGATCACAAACCTTAGGTACTTCCTGCTTCTTGGATGAATTGGAATATGGAAGAACGCGTCTTGTAGATCCAGGGTAACCATCCAGTCCCCTGGACGCACCGCTGCCAGTACTGACTTGTTTGTCTCCATGGTAAATTTGGTTTTCTCCACGAACACGTTTAGTTGACTTACGTCCAGTACTGGTCTCCAACCTCCCGAGGATTTCGCAACCAGGAACAGCCGATTGTAAAACCCCGGAGATTCGTGATCCAGAACAGGTTCTATAGCTCCTTTCTCTAGCATGGAAAGGACTTGATCCCACAGAGCCTTCTCTTTTACTAAATCGTTGTAATATGCCCCTAGGACTCTCGGAGATGTCAAAAGAGGAGGCTTCCTTAAGTAGGGGATTTTGTAGCCTTCTCGAGCTACACTGATGGCCCAGGGATCTGCATTCCTGCTTTGCCAGACTTCCCAAAACTCTTGGAGTCTGGCCCCAACTGACGTCTGGAGGACTTGGTTTTCATTGCTTCGTAGTCGTTTTAGCTCCCCTTTTAGCAGATAGTCTTTTGCCTCTAAAGGAAGGGCGAGCGAAAGTCCTACCTCGAAAGGGCTGTTGAGAAGGTCTCGACTCCTTCGGTGCCTTCTTAATCATTTTGGAAGGTAAAAACTTCCTCACTGAAGAGGAGAGAAGATCCTGTGTAGCCTTCTGAGATAGAGCCAGAGCTATATCTTTAATAATCTTCGAAGGAAACAGCTGGTTAGACAGAGGCGAAAACATTAACTCTGATCTCTGAGAGTTCGAAACTCCTTTAGATGTAAAAGAACACAAAAGAGACCTCTTTTTAAGAACTCCTGCTGTAAATAAGGAGGCATGCTCATTAGCCCCATCTCTAAGAGCTTTATCCATGCAGGACATAATACTCTTAGGCACTTCCATGTCTGGAGAATTATCGCTTTCCAACGTGCTAGCCAAGGCTCCCAACGACCAGTCGAGGAAGTTGAAGACCTCGAAAGTCCTAAATATTCCCTTAAAAAGGTGATCAAATTCAGACGAAGTCCACCAAATCTTGGCAGAGTGTAACGCCTGTCTGCGAGAGCTATCCACTATACTGGAGAAATCCCCCTGGAAGGAGGCAGGTACTCCCAGGCCAAGACTTTCCCCAGTGGCGTACCACACTCCCGACTTCGAGGCTAACTTGGCTGGAGGGAAAGCGAAAGAAGACTTCCCTGCTTCCTTCTTCTCCTTCAGCCAAGTATTCACACGTTGAAGAGCTTTCTTCGCCGAAATAGAGAGCGTCATCTTGAGGAATGAGGACTTCTTGGGTGTTTTAGTCTTCGAAAACTGCGAAAGGGGAGACAAAGGGGCCGAAGGTTGAAATTCCCCTTCAAAGACCGAAAGAAGACAGGAAGTCAGGATCTTATAATCTGAAGAAGGTTCCACATTCTTATCTTCAACAAAATCCAAGTCTTCTTCTGCTGAAGAAATGTCCTGCAAATCATTATCATCTTGACGTCCTGCAGAAGGATCAACATCCTGCTGCCTGCGTCCTGTATCCAAAGCAGACGTATCGGTGTCCTGCCACCTGCGTCCTGCGTCCAAAGCCGACGTATCAGCGTCCTGCGTCCAACGTAAGAGGATCAACGTCCTGCCGCTTGCGTCCTGCGTCCAACGATACAAGCTTCTTCCTGCGTCCTACGTCCTGAACCGCTGCTCGATCGTCCGTCCTAGAAAGACCAGTGCATCCTGTCTCCCCGGCAAACGAAGAACGAGAAAGAGGAGGTAAACTCTTGTCTTTTGTCCTCTTGGATGACTTCACGGGGAGGAAACTCGTCCTTACGTCTCGATGAACGTTGAATGGGAGTCTCCCACGAATTGACGAGAACTGCTAACTTCGACTGCATTTCTCTCAAGAAATCTCTAGTGCTCTCTTCCTGACGGATCGAATGCGACGGAGGAGAAGGAAGAGTAGGACTGTGACGGAGGGGAGAGCGATCCTGAACTCTACCCGAAGGAGAGAGACGAGGCGAAGAAAAGCAAGACGAAGGGGGCGAATCTCTTGCCGAGACCAAGGCTCGCAAGGGACGTACTGCGTCCTCTTTCGAACGAAAGATCTTCTTCCTCTTAATCGGAACTGCATCCTCATCTTCAGTAGAGGACAAAACCTCTGGACTACTCCATGCTTCTCGAACGTGTGAAGGCCTATCCTGAGCGGTCGATGTCCTGAAGGTCCTCTTGAGGGGACGTGACACTACTGAATACCGCCGTTCCCTGCCTGATGTAGAGCCATCAGAGGACGCACACTTCCCAGTCACGCCTTTTCTCTGGCGAACTGCAACAGCCTGGGACTTAACAACAGGACTGTCTGAAGGGACGCCTGACCGTGTCAAAACCTCTCTCGCCTCCCTTCGACTGTCGACATGCCTTCTCCCTTGGGTCTGGGAGCTTGACAGAGGTCTAGGTCTAGGAGCACGAGAGAGACGATCAGACGCCCCCTCCACTACACTTTCACTCACATCAAAACCACTCACTTTGTCGGTTAACCGCTGTATCTGGTCACCCATAGAAGCAAGGGCAGCGAACACTTTCACATATTGTGAATCCTTCGCCTCCTCCGATACAGCAGCGGGCGCAGGAGAAACCTGGGGGGAAGGTTCTACCATCTCTACATTAGAAGGAGCTGGAGAAGAAACACATTCACTCCTTTTACTAGAAGCATTAGACCTTTCACTTCGAGACACAGATCTCCTCACACGATCTTTCTCCAACCTTTCTACATACATTGTGAGGGTCTTCCACTCCTCTGTTAAATTCTCACACTCTATGCACCTACTCTCCCAAGTGCACACAATCTCTCTACATTTCTTGCATACCGTGTGAGGGTCGACCGAAGCCTTCGGCAACCTCACCTTGCACCCTTCTTTCACACAAACTCTAAACATACCACCTGTATCTGACATATCCAAAGAATAATCAAAAGCGAATGCCAAGCCAACGTTCCAAGTACAATACCAAATAATCCGTCCAATTACAGCGAAAAGTCGGCAACGAGCTCGAAAATCTTAGCAGGGAACCACCAACAATGTTGACGGTTCGGCTGGCAGAGAAAATCTGACGAAAATGGGAATGGTTCCGAGCGCTAGCGCCACGGGAACGGGGTGGTAGTTACCTGAACTACTACTAGGTTACTAGCGTTTGCCGCGATTTTGAAAATTTCTGCCAGTGGAACAGAGAATATAGCTATATATATACTTGCCAGGTAAGTGTCATACATTAAAATACAATTTTCGACAAATTGTCACTTGTTCCGATATGAATACAAACCATCGGTCCTTTACAATAGGAAGACTCACTTCTTGGTGGGAGGAATCTGAGTCTTAAGAACAGACTGGTGTTCGCCCAACCTTGGATTCCCTCCCTGGTCGTAAGAGCAGAGGGAGGGATCCTAGCCTCTGCCCAATGATCGGGGTATGTACTGCAGGATTAATGGTCAGACCTCTGGACCCAAGTAATAAGAGGGAGGCAAGCGTGCCTCTTAAAACTAGCAAGCAAGAACTTGTTCCTATTGTAAGAGGCAATATAAAGTCATGGGTTTGTCTCTTGTTGGCTTCCACTTCCCCCCACTTGTTGGGGGAAGTGGTGGATATTCGCTCCTATCCCTAATGAAAGGGATAGGATGGGGCTCAGTCGAGTAGCTTACCTGCATCGTATCCTGCTCCAGCGAAGTGACGACCGTGTCCCTCTGCCCACAGGTAGAGGGGAAGAAAAAGATGGGGAAGAGAAGCCAGTCACACTCTCATTCACTCATCCATTCATGCAGTCACACCAGGATTCAATGCTGATCTGTCCGCTCGGGTGCTGGGTAAGCTACACATGTTGAGCAGCCACCACGGGTCCCAAGTAAAAAGTGTCCAAGGACCTGTGGGCAATATCCCGAAGGTAGAAGGAGGTGAAGGTGGTCTGGTTAGACCAGACCCCTGCCTTCAGGACCTGCGCCACGAAGTTCTTGCGGAACGCAACGGAAGGACCAATACCTCTGACTTCGTGGGCTCTCGGACGAAGGGTACGGATGTCGTCGCTACCATCAGCTTCGTACGCCCTCCTGATTACCTCACGCAGCCAGAAAGAAAGTGTGTTCTTGGATACTTCTTTCTTGGTCACCCCGGTGCTAACGAAGAGGTGTCGACACTCTGGCCTGAGGTGCCGAGATCTCTTCAGATAGCGCCGTAGCGCCCTCACAGGACATAGCAGCATCTCATCCGTATCGTTGTCGGTGAAGTCCATTAGGGAGGGGATTGTGAAAGACTCAAACCGGTTGTCAGGGACCGAAGGATTCTGAGTCTTCGCTACGAAGTTCAGGACAAAATCGAGCGTCACAGATCCCCATCCCCTGGTATGCTTGACGTCGAAGGAAAGACCATGAAGTTCCCCTACTCTCTTCGCCGATGCCAGGGCCAGCAAGAAGAGGGTCTTGAGGGTCAGATCCCTGTCTGACGACTCTCGGAGTGGCTCGAAGGGCCTTCGAGTCAGACTCCTAAGGACGAGAGTCACATCCCACCCCGGGGGCCTGAGTTCCCTGGGTGGGCAAGACCTCTCAAAGCTCCTCATAAGCAAGGAGATCTCAAACGAATCCGAGATATCCAATCCCCTCAGTTTCAGGACTAGGGCCAGGGCAGCTCTATATCATTTGACTGTGTGGACGGAGAGGAGCTTGTCTCGGCGAAGAAATATGAGGAAATCCGTTACCTGCTGAAGAGTCGCTCTGAGAGGAGATAGACCCCGTCTACGACACCAACCACAGAAGACAGCCCACTTCCCCTGGTACACAGCTGCAGAGGACTGTCTGACGTGCCCAGCCATCTCTGTTGCTGCTCTGCGAGAAAAGCCTCTCGCTCGCAAGAGATCATGGATAACAGCCAGCCGTGAAGATGTAGAGACTGGACTGTCCGGTGGTACCGTTCTAAGTGGGGCTGGACGAGAAGGTTGTGCCAAGGGGGAATCTCACTCGGTGCTTCTGCAAGCAGAGCCACAGGTCCGGATACCAAATGGCCCCAGGCCATTTGGGAGCCACCAGGATCATCCTGAGATTCGGGGTGGCCAGCACTCGGCTGATCACCTTGCGAATCAGGCAGAACGGGGGAAAGGCGTACACGAAGAGCTTGTCCCACGGGTGTTGAAGAGCATCTTCAGCAGCTGCACATGGGTCCGGCACGGCTGAAAAGAAAACCTGAAGTTTCCTGATGTGCCGGGTGGCGAACAGATCCACTGCTGGACGCCCCCACAGGTTGAAGAGCCTTTCTGCCACGTCTGAGTGTAGGGACCGAATTTTCCGCCACGTCTGAGTGTAGGGACCATTCGGTCCCTATCACCTGATCCCGACGGCTGATCTTGTCTGCTACTACATTCCTCTTGCCTGGAATGTAGCGGGCTGACAGCTCTACCGAGTGAGCCACGGCCCACTTGTGCACCTGCAGCGTCAACTGGTGCAACGGGAGGGACACTAGGCCCCCCTGTTTGTTGATGTATGTCACCACCGTGGTGTTGTCGCACATCAACACCACCGAGTGTCCCATAAAGCGGTCCTGGAACTCTTGGAGAGCGAGAGCGAGGAAAGCTGCCTTGAGCTCCAGGACATTGATGTGAAGGTGCTTGTCATGATGGTCCCACACTCCTGCAGTCAGCAACTCCTCCAGGTGTGCGCCCCATCCCTCGGTGGACGCGTCTGAGAACAGCAACATCTCCGGGGGGGTGAGTGCGGAGAGGGACTCCTCTTAAGAGGTTCCTGTCGTCCAGCCACCAGGTTAGGTCCTGCCTCACCTCCTCCGTGAGGGACACGGGGAAGTACGGTGGGTCCTCTGCCTGTGACCAACTCTCCTTTAGTCTCCACTGAAGAGACCGCAGGTGAAGACGCCCGTGAGGGACTAACTCCTTGAGTGACGACAGGTGGCCGATCACGACCTGCCACTGCTGAGCTGACTGTTCCTGCCAAGACAGGAACCGGTCGGCTGCCTCCCTGAATCTGCTTAGGTTCAAGGTCGGACTTCTCAAAGTTCACCACGATCCCCAGAATGCGGCAGAACTCAAGAAGTCGATCCCTGTCCCGTAGCAACTGCGAGTGGGAGCTCGCCAGGACTAACCAGTTGTTGAGATACCTCAGAAGACGTATCCCTACCGAGTGGGCCCAAGCAGACACCAGAGTGAACACTCGCATGAACGCCTGTGGGGCGGTTGAGAGACCGAAGCAAAGTGCCCTGAATTGGTACACTGTCTCGTCGAGGATGAAGCGGAGGTACTTCCTGGAGGATTGATGGACAGGTATCTGGAAATACGCGTCCTTCAAATCCACTGAAAGCATGAAATCGTTCTCCCTGATAAGAGTTGAGCACGGAACATGCCGTCTCCATTGTGAACAGAGACTGGCGAACGAATCGGTTCAGGGGAGAGAGATCTATCACCGGGCGCCAGCCCCCCTAAGACTTCTCTACCAGGAAAAGACGGCTGTAGAAACCCGGTGACCGATCCTTGACGATCTCCACAGCTCCCTTGCTCAGCATGGCTTGGACTTCCTGTTGAAGAGCTACGTCCTTTGATGTTCCAGGAACGTAGGTCTGAAGATGGACCAGGTTGGAGGTAAGGGGTGGCCGAGACTCGAAGGGTAGTAGATACACCTCCTGAAGGACGTCTACTATCCAGGTCTCCGCACCGTAGCACTGCCATGTTGCCCAATGGCTCGCTACGCAACCCCCCCCCTTACAGCAGCAGGTGAGGGGGAACGACGTCCCTAGTGTTTGCCGCCTCGCTTCGATATCTTCCCCGCTCCTCCTCGTGGAAAGGAGGGCTGGGAGGGGGGCTGATAGCGACCTCCCCTGGCAGAAGTTGAAGGTAGAGTCTTTCCTCGGGGCTTCGACGATGCAATCATCTTAGCAGCCGAGGAAGCGCTAACCAAGCTCTTGGGTTTGGCCGCAGTCAATCGAGGCTGCCCAGAAGCCTTCGATACTGCCTGGTGTACCAGACGGTCACTGTCATCAGTGCGCCGTCATTCCACCGCAGCGTCCACCATCTCTCCTGGGAAGAGAGAGGAGGAACTCCGCACTGGTCCGTTGCAAAGGGCCAATGCCGCCTCATGCCCAGCCGCCCTGGACACTCGGGTGAGGACTGCATCCCTACGCCGAAGTACCAGGTTGGCCCACAGGTTTACTGTCTGGTGGGCGAGGTAGGAGATGGCCCTACCCCCAGACTGGCATAGCCTCCCGAAAGCCGGGTCCCACACTTCAGGAGTGATAGATTTCCTGAGGTGGCCACGACCTTGGACACTGTGAGGGACCACAGGTCCAGCCAGGAGACTGCCTGGAAAGCCGCCATGGCAGTGGATTCCAGTGCAAGTACCTCTTACTGTGAGAACCACAGGTTCTCCGACAGGAGCTGCTGCAGAGACACCCCCGGTGTTAGCCTAGCTAGCTCCGGGTTAACCTGTTTGGGCGGCATCGGATCCTCTTTTGGCATGTAGAACTTCCTCTGTCACAGTAGAGGCGGGGGAAGTAGCTTGGACGACCTACCGGACCATAGCGAACCCTCTTGTCCGGAGACGAGCGAGTCCACCTGGCCCAGCACCGAGTCAGCCAGCTCTGATCGGGCAGACCCGTCGTCGTCTTGGGTTCCTTCTTAGGCCCCCAGAACGACTCGAGCCGGGACGTGGGCTCAGAAGGTGGGAGCGGCAATCCTTCCCCATAGGTCGTTGTGCTGACGAATCAGCGCAATAACCTCTGCAAAATTCCTCTGGATCTCAGGAGTGACTGCGTCTTGAGGAGTTGGACCGTCAAGCCCCTCCAGCAAGAACACCTCTCAAGACCCTCCTCCTTCAGAAGGAGGAACAGCGACAGACCCCTCCCAGTCTCCTCCTGCCACTTGCGCATACAACCTGGTCGGTCCTAAGACTGTGACTGGCTCGTAGAGCATCGTGGCGGGACCGTGAGGAGCGCGCCCCTCACGATCACTCCGTGTCGCCTCGCCCTTCCCGGTGTAGCCCGAGGAAGTTGAAGGAACTGGAGAGGAAGACCTGACGCTCCCCCCTCGCTCACAGGCAGAACCGGTGTGCTTGGGGGGGCTGCAGGCAATCATCAACCCGCGGTGGCGATCTAGCTGCAGGCCTGGTCGCGCGGCTCTCCTGGGGAACGCGGCTGGACCGAGAACAGCAGCTGCTCTCCCTACCCGTCCGGTCCCGATGGGAGTGGCAGTCAGGCTCGTCGAACCGCTGGAACCAGCCGGGGCTGGTTCCTGCGATCGAGGGGACCTCTTCCCAGCCTCAGCCCGTGACCGGTCTGGGACCGTCACGTCAACCCTGGTAGCCGGCAGCTCGCTACAAGAGCAATCGCTGGCCTGGCGAGTCACCTGAGCGGCTCTCGCCAGCCTTCCACTCTGTGCCTCGGTCCTGGCGCCGAGCGAACTCGGAAGCCTGAGCCTTGGTTGCACGGTCGCTCGCAGGAGACCGTACACTCGGTACCTCTCGCAAACGAGAGGCCGAGCCAGAACCTGGTGTAGAGGTAGGACCTCTAGCACCAGGCGAGGAAGTACCGGTGTTAGCCGGTACCCCTCTGGTAATCGTCTTCTTCTTCCTTGCGGAAGGAGAGATGGGTCCCACTCCCGAAGGAGCAGGAGGACCAGCAGAAGAACCCCCTGTTCCACAGGAGTGAGACAGGTCCTTAGAAGTTCCCAAAGGAGACTTCTTAGGGGGGGAGGAGGCAGCCTTCTTCTTCCTCGGCTTGGAAGCCTTGGAAGTCGAAGGGGAAGAGGCAGCAGCAGGCGACGACAAAGAAGATGACGACGACACCTTCCTCTTCTTCTTCGTCAGCTCCCTCAGGACAGACGTCAGGTCCTCCATCCAGGCCGGAGCCGGGGCTATTGCCGAAGTAACACGGCCCGGCTGCACCTGTCCAGAAGGATCTGCGACTGGGGCAGCAACACCACGGGCAGAAATGACGTCGGCAGGGTCTGGCTCAGGCAAGACAGGTACGGCAGGAGAAGGGGCAGCAGCCAGCGACATCCTGGGTACCAGTGGCAGATCCAGGGGCGAACTCTTCAAGCACTGAAAGTCAGGGGCTGGGGCGAGGGCGATGAACGCGGGTGGAGGAGGCACGCCCCTCCTCGGAAAGGCAGCAATCGGGGCCTGTACAGCAGCCGAAGGAGTCACCGACGTCACATGTTGGGTGTAGACCAGGTGAGGAGGGGCGGCATACCCTGGGGTCGAGAAGGTGGTGGTGGTGGTCACCGGTCCATGGGTGACCGGAACAGCACCCGCCAAATGATGTAGCAGCCCCTAAACACTCGGTGTGCCCTGCAGACCCAGCGAGAACCATACCTGGCCGAGGTCGTTGCCCGCAGCAGGAGCACCTGAAGAAGCAAAAGTCAGGTTAGTAGGAGGGGTTACCCCTCGCACGGAGGGGGGCGAGCCCCACCCCGAGCGAACGGAAGACCCCGAATACAGCTGTACGTCGGGGTATCTCGCCCCCTCCTCTACGCTCGACGGATTGGGTGAAGAGAAGGTACGAGAAACCCTCCCCCAAAGGAGCCATACGCGGGAGCTGAGCCGGCGGCAGGAAGGAAGACGACGTGTCTGTGACCAAGGGAGTCACCGGAGAGCTTTCCAATGACTCCTTGGCAGGCTTACATCGCTTCCTCCTACCTTCGTACAGCACCCACTGCTCCTCCAACCATGAATTACAAACATCACAGGCCTCAGCCCGAGAGCATTCACGCCCCCGGTACCGAGCACAATATAAATAGGGATCTACCTCAGGGAAGGAACGAAAGATCCCGCACTTACGGCCCTCCACACCAGGGCAAACTCTGCGGCTGATGGGGGGGCGTGGGGACAGCTCCAATTCACGAGGATCCATCACAATTAAATGCAAAAAAACAAAGAAAGTACATGTACTTACAGTATTCTTTCACACACAAACAAACCAATTTTGAGAAAACAACACAAAGCATATGACGAAGAAGTGGCCAGAGAGCGATGAAGAACACGTCCATCCACCAATGCGGCCGAAAACAAAGTGGTTCTTCACCTTCCAGTCGCGCGTCGCGCGCACTGTCGGACGAGCAGTTAACTACCGAACTCCCTTGTTCGAAGCTTACGACCGTTCCAGCTGCCGCTAGTTACCTTTCTATTGTAAGGGACCGATGGTTTGTATTCGTATCAGAACAATTGTATTTTTCTCAATCAAAACATATGCCCCTCAATGCTAACTTTCTTCTTATAACAACTTTCTGGTCATTGTAAATTCGGCCCCATTAATTTCTTATGGTACGAAAACAGACAGAGGCCCAGGGACCGAAAGCGATTGCATCACACTACGGCGGTAATCTGGCAGTAAAACATCTTCATATATCCAAAAAATAAATAATAAAGATATATATGCGCATTACGATTATAATAATTACATGAATATCTGATAACAATCTGTATGAATAACTGGTAAACTGTTCTGCGAGAAAGTTGAGTATAGCAATTCATTTACAATAGATATGAAAGTCAAGATGTTGTGAGGTCATAATACAGGACTTAAAAGAACGTTCTAATTCCGAAAAATAATTATACTTAAATTTGAGTCAGAATCGAGTTACTTTTTCAATAACGAATATTTTCTAATTAATCATCATAAATATGTAAAATATTGATGTTTTACTATTTATTTAAATAATTATCTTAGTGCACGCTTCGTCGTCTCCTTCTACCAAAACAGTAGTTTCCTTATAAACATCGTGGTTAGGGACCGTGTTCCGATTGTTGTGATGAAAGTGCCCCAGCGTCTGTGGGTACAAGTGGTGTGCGGATTTATCACAGGAAATGGGAAGTTTGTTGACACAAGCGACTCCACAAACATCAAGATGGCGTCAATCTTCTAAAATATTTAAGCATAAGTAAAAATTTAAGCGTTTTGGTGAGATTTGCACTGCTTTGGACACCCTTTTCACTACCCTCTGTTTAATGCTTTAAATTTGGCCTTAATTTCTAACTTTGGAGAAAATACTTACTTCGAAAGGAGAGTAGAGGTTTTTAGCTCCGTCTCTCACCAACAAGAAGTCGTGACTGATGCCCATCTCCGGTGTCAGGACGCGTTATTAGTACTTTTTCGGAGGGTGGCATGCTGTGATTGTCGTTGAGTTGATCCAGGCCATGCAGTTGTTTACCCTAAGACCAAAATGTGTATAATAAAAATCAAATAAGCACTGTGGAGTTTCAGTTGTGATGGCAGTAAGGATAAAACCACTGATTACAAGGTAAAAATTAATTCAGTTCAAACCATGACTCCGGGAATAACAAGTTTCATACTTTCACTAATGTAGGCAACAAGATGTTTTATTGTGCTGATTACAATTGCAATCTTGAGTAAGATCAATAAACGTTACATAGGGTAAAATATCACAGCAGGCCAAGCAGGCCACCTACAATCAACGCTAGCCACCCTCCGAAAAAGTACATTATAACGCGTCCTGACACCGGAGATGGGCATCAGTCGCGACTTCTTGTTGGTGAAAAACGGAGCTAAAGACCTCTACTCTCCTTTCGAAGTAAGTATTTTCTCCAAAGTTAGAAATTAAGGCCAAATTTTAAGATTTAAACAGAGGGTACTGAAAAGGGTGGCTACGGCAGTGGAAATCTTACCAAAACGCTTTAGAAATTTTTACTTACAACTAAAAATGTTTCGAAGATTGACGCTATCTTGATGTTTACGGAGTCGCTTGTGTCAACAAACTTCCCATTTCATGTGCTAAATCTGCACACCACTTGTACCCATAGACGCTGGGGCAACTTTCATCACAACAATCGTAAAACCCACCTCTTAAACCAGCACTTATTCGTACTTATTCAAGGGGACTACGGCATTCTTTGCGGCGTTTTGCGCTCTTCAATTGTTTATCAGTGTTGTCAATTGGTATGTGTGTTTACCCTCCAAAACTAGGTATAAGACTTACACAAACCGGGGAAATAAGTGAAAAATTAGCGTATCTATTTGTAGTATATATACATATTAGAGCAATTTTATCATTACTGCATTACTATGACAACTAGAATTCATCGAAACAGTTTGTAAATGCATCGGCGTATGTGTGACGCTCCACTAGATTGGCAACGATGAGCCATTTTTCCTCACGTCGTCTGCTCGTAAGTATACATCCGAAACATTTGTAATTGTTGGGATTAATTTGGTTGCAAAAAAAAGGATAATGGACATGAATTAAATAAACATTTTGAAGTAGATTTAAAACTAAATATTGAGTAAAAGTAAAACAAATTAAGGGGAATAAAGCTTTGCACTCATAATCAGTGTTGTCGTCTGCTGCTCGTAAACTTTGTTTACGGATGAGTGCTTAGGAACACGAACAGCAATGTGGTTCGAGTGCACTGTGGAGTGAATTAAGACCAAAATGTGTATAATTACAATCAAATAAGCACTGTGGAGTTTCAAGGTTGCTGGATGGCAGTAAGGATAAAAACCACTGATTACAAGGTAAGAATGAATTCAGTTCCAACCATAAACCCCGGGAATAACAAGTTTCATACTTTCACTAATATAGGCAACAAAATGTTGTTTTATTGTGCTGATTACAACTGCAATCTTGAGTAAGATCAATAAACGTTACATACATACGCTAACATTGTTCAAATGAGTGCTGGGAAGGCTGGGGAAAGATGGTGGCCGTCACTGATGAGAACCGTCCATGCAAAACGTAGCCGCCATATTGGATTTCAAAACTGCCTTGAAAACATATTTTACGAAGAGCTCACATGCTTATTTTAGTTCGTATGGGGCTTTCATATATCACAATATGTTGACGAAACTTCAGTCTTTTAAATGGTATGCTTAGAGTTGCAATTGTATTCATGTTTCACCAATTAAATATCGAGTGAATAAGACCCGTCCACCGTTATGAGGGTTGGCCTGTCGTGATATTCTACCCTATATACGCTAACATTGTTCAAATGAGTGCTGGGAAGGCTGGGAAAGATGGTGTCCATCCGTGACTAGACCCGTCCAGCCACACAATCGCCGCCATAATGGATTTCAAAATTGCCTAGAAAACATAGCTATTTTATGAAGAGCGTCACATGCTTATTTTAGTTCGTATGGGGCTTTCATATATCACATTATGTTGACGAAACTTCAATCTTTTGAATGGTATGCTTAGATTTGTAATTGTATTCTTGTTTCACCAATTAAATATCGAGTGAATAAGACCCGGCCAGCGTGATGATGGTGGATCATCCATGATTGTTTACCCTAGCACTGCACATGGCTAGATGTTCATTAACCTCTGTTTAATCTTAAATTATGACATCATTTTACACTTTGGGAGAAAACTCTTATTTCAAGAGGAAAGTAGAGGTCTCAATGTGCTCCTTCCATGACCGATGACTCCTGACTGGTGTCCATCACCGGTGTCAGGACATGTTAAAGTAATTTTTCTGAAGGGGGTTCCGAACACGGTCAAGGTGACCGCAGTTAGCCTACTCGGTTGTTTACCCTAGTCTTTTTCCGCAACAACCCCGAAAATGGATCTAACCTATCTTTTGGTGGTCTAAGGGTAATGCCGTACGAGCCGTGACCAATGAAACTCACAGCTGGCCATGGTGGCCCGTGTTGCTGCGTTGCCAGATGCACGAGCATGGTTAACTTTAACCTTAGGCTATAAATAAAATAAAAATTACTGA
Organism: Macrobrachium nipponense; assembly: GCF_015104395.2. Lineage (NCBI taxonomy): Eukaryota > Metazoa > Arthropoda > Malacostraca > Decapoda > Palaemonidae > Macrobrachium > Macrobrachium nipponense. The sequence continues at coordinate 44,977,895 of NC_061104.1, forward strand.
GGCTAGAGGTCTGTAATTTGGTGTTTGATGATTAGAGGGTGGATGATCACCATAGCAATTTGCAGGCCTCTAACCTCGGTAGTTTTTTGGCAACTGAGGGAAGAATGAAAGGTGTGGACAGAAAAAGTGCAAATGGACAGTGGGTAGGTAGGGGGTGAAACATCACAACAGGCCAACCCTCATCACGGTAGACGGGTCTTATTCACTCGATATTTTAATTTGGTGAAACATGAATACAATTGCAACTCTAAGCATACCATTTAAAAGACTGAAGTTTCGTCAACATATTGTGATATATTGAAAAGCCCCATACGAACTAAAATAAGCATGTGAGCTCTTCGTAAAATATGTTTTCAAGGCAGTTTTTAAATCCAATATGGCGGCTACGTTTTTCATGGACGGTTCTCATCAGTGACGGCCACCATCTTTCCCCAGCCTTCCCAGCACTCATTTGAACAATGTTAGCGTATGTATGTAACGTTTATTGATCTTACTCAAGATTGCAGTTGTAATCAGCACAATAAAACAACATTTTGTTGCCATATATTAGTGAAAGTATGAAACTTGTTATTCCCGGGGTTATGGTTGGAACTGAATTCATTCTTACCTTGTAATCGGCGGTTTTTATCCTTACTGCCATCACAACTGAAACTCCACAGTGCTTTATTTTTGATTGTTATTATACACATTTTGGTCTCAGTTCACTCCACATTGCACTTTAAACCCGTTGCTGTTCCTGGTTTCTAAGCGCGCGCGCCATAAACACAATTACAAACAGCAGACGACGACAGACGACGACAGACGACGAAACTGCAAAGTTTTATTCCCTAAACTGTTTACTTTACTCGTTATTTTAGTTTAAATTTACATTGTTATTTAAAAATTTGATTTAATTCATGTATATTATCCCTTTTTTTGCAACCAAATTACCCGAAAAGAAAAAATTACAGATATTTCTAACGTAGATAAAATCAAATGTTTCTAACGTTTTCGTACATCTGGCTGCCGAAAACCATAGAGGAACGATACGGAAAAGTGCATAGAGGAACGACTACGTTTTTTTTTTTTTTTTTTTTTGCTTTTTTGTTTTTGCTAGCACTTTTCATTGATTTCAGTCTTATTAGTTATTTTGAATTTCTTAAATAATCGTATGCCAGAAATAAATTGTAACCTTTAATGATTGCATGCTTTAATGTTTGCATGCTAAGAATGGCAAAATCATCGTTGCACATTAGTGGAGGCTTCACACATACGCCGTTCCATTATCCTGTTAAGCGTCGCCCCTGATGAGCTCGCTGCTAACGTACCGTCACGCTTTTTTTTTGTAATCAGCGATCATAGCACTGATGATAGTTTTCAAAGTTAATATGATTTTATGCTTGTTATTCATACTGTAATTAACTGTAGGAAATTCTCTTCTCTCTCTCTCTCTCTCTCTCTCTCTCTCTCTCTCTCTCTCTCTCTCGGAGTCCAGTCAACTCGGCAAAGAAAAGTCATCTTCACTCCCGCAATTGGAAGAAAAGTTTGTATCATCACTGGAGGATTCAGAACTAGAGCTCTCATCATCAAATAGGTTATCAATATCACACTCCTCATCTAGTATTTGATTGATCTCACCTAAAGAAATATGCCTCCTCGTTTGGGACATTCATTGTGAAAGACGCGAAATCCAATTTGTCTCGATAAACGCCCCGAAGCGTATTGAAAGAAAACCAACAGGGACAGGCAGTTTTCTAGCATAAGCGACCACCAGGAAAGAGTTGCCAGGCTGGAAATAAGTTTCCCATGTGCTGAGAGTGTTACCAAATGATGTTCCTACACTTTCTATACGAGTAACGTATTATTACGGGGCTGACGGCTTGACAAGCACAGTTAAAGTCTTGAACGTATATCCCGTTTTGAAGGCGCTACCGAGTAGATCGCGGTAAACGTATTATTACGTGGGTGACGCTTAAACAGGTTATAAACTGTTTCCATGAATTCTAGTTGTCATAGTAATGCAATAATGATAAAATTGCTTTAATATTTATGTATATATACTTCCAATACATAGCCTAATTTCACCAATTTCAACGTTTTGTGTGTAGTCTTATACCCAGTTTGGAGGGTCAACACATACCGAATGGCAACAGAGAGAGAGAGAGAGAGAGAGAGAGAGAGAGAGAGAGAGAGAGAGAGAGAGAGAGAGAGAGAGAGAGAGAGAGCGAGGAGAGAGAGAGAGAGAGAGAGAGAAAAAGGAAGGCGGAGGAACGAAGAAGAAAAGGGATGGCGGTGGAGGGGGTTGGGGGTTGGGGAGAGGGTAGGTGGAGCTTTATACGCGTGTGTTCGTATCCATTTCATGCATAATGGAGTTTTTGTCTCTTGGTACAAGGACAAGTGTCGTTATTCTTTACGATTAGTGATTCACGATACCCTTATAAATTAACGGCACTGGGGTGTAATGCACTATAGCAAAATCTCGTTCTGTTAAGAGTGTTCGTTACAGAAATAGGTATTGCCCAAAAACTGCTTGCACTGTCTCTGAAACCCATAGTAGACATGCGTTAGTTGTCAATCAAGTTTTTATAACAAGTAGTTTTTACAAGCTAGCTATTGAATAAATTTGTATTTTTCTCAGTCAAAACATATGCCCTCAATGCTAACTTTCCTCTTTTAACGACTTTCTGGTCATTTGCAAATTCGGCCCCATAATTTCTTATGGTGCGAAAACAGACAAGAGGCCCATGGACCGAAACCGATTGCGTCACACTACGGCGATAATCCAGCAGTAAAACATCTTCATATATCCAAAAAGTAAATAATAAAGATATATATGCGCATTACGATTATAACAATTACATGTATAGCTGATACAATCTGCATGAATAACTGGTAAACTGTTCTGCAATGACAGTTGAGTATAGCAATTATTTACAATAGGTACGAAAGTCAAGATGTCGTGACGTCATAATACAAACTTGAAAGAACGTTCTAATTCAGAAAAATAATTACTTAAATTTGAGTCAGAGTCGAGTTACTTTTTCAATAACGAATATTTTCAAATTAATCATCATAAATATGTAAAATATTGATGTTTTACTACTTATTTAAAAAATTAGCCAAGAGCACGCTTCTCGTCATCTTCTACCCCAACAGCTGTTTTTAAGCGCCTGGCTTGTTGTTGATGAGAAATCGTTGTTTCGTATTGTTGTGGATAAAAGTGGCGACAGCGTCTGTGGGTACAAGTGGTGTGCGGATTTATCACAGGAAATGGTTAGTTTCATTGACACAAGCTTACTACCGTAAACATCGAGATGGCGTCAATCTTCTAAAATACCTCGAGTTGTAAGTAAAAATGTTGAACGCGTTTGGTGAGATTTGCACTACGTTTGAGACCGTTTTCAGTACCCTCTGTTTAAATCTTAAAATTTGGCCTTAATTTCTAACTTTGGAGAAAAATACTTACTTCGAAAGGAGAGTAGAGGTCTTTTACTCCGTTTCTCACCAACAACAGTCGCGACTGATGCCCATCTCGGGTGTCAGGACGCGTTATAATGTACTTTTTCGGAGGGTGGCTTGCATTGATGGTAGGTGGCCTGCTTGGCCTGCTGTGATGATCTACCCTAGCTACCTACAGCCGGCACAATAGGAAGTTCTATTTTCAGAACATTAAAAAACTAGTAATCAAGAAGTATAATAAACCAGTAAGATAAGTTTTATTAAAGCATAAACACAACATTCCTTTTGGAGGTTTATGTACTTACTAGTAGCCGACTCCCACCAGACAGCTGACTCCCAAGAACGCAAATGAAATCAAATTTCGGTAGCGATTGAAAGGAGTGCCACGGATTCGACGGTTGTAGTACGGGTCGTCCCTCGGATCAGTCATTTTATAACAGTAGAAAACGGAGAACAGAGGTCCTCAAGCTGGTGGTGTTTTCATATTATTATTATGAAATAATTGTGAACGGCAATACGGGTTCAGTGTGTGAGAGACAGTTCACAGATCACAACTTGTTTACGTTTCTGCGGCAAAGTCGCCGGAAATGCAGCCGCTCAGATGGATGAAGTTTACATAACATAGTATTGTTTCATATAAAACTACCCCTCTTGGATCATTAAAAAAGCGCATTTCTTGCCTTTATTGGCTCTAATGTATTATAAATTAATTTAACATAATTTATAAAAAGTTATTTATCTCTTCTATAGAAACTGATTATTTAAATCTTAATTTTTCTGTGACACCTCTCTAAGTTTCAAGGCCGACCCCTTTGGAGGGTATCAGGGTACGGTTACAATTACTGGTTTGAACTGCGGATATAAGATGAAAATATGCATTGAAATGGTGAGACTGTTTGTTTATATTATGTTGTCTGGATGTGTAACCAAGAGATTAGATGAAGAAATAAAAAGACTGCGGAAGAATGAAGAAATACAGAAGGAAACATCATTTGAGAAATAACAAATCAGACAGATAGGTGCACCTGTATGAGAAAGAAAATGCCCATTGTTTGAACGCCTGAAGTTTTAACAATTCAATTACATCCCTAAGAACACCATTTGAAAATCTGATCACTGATTGAAAAAAGCTGAATTGTGCGTTTAGATTTTATGAGAAACCCGGAAAACATTAAAACTGGAGGGTGCTGGAAATCATTAATAAGCATTGATTAAACTGAATATAATTGTGAAGGAAGATGCGTCGCAGCACAATATCATTTTTTTTATTCTATACCATTATTAGAACAGTGATCTCTCATGAGAGAGAGAGAATACAATCGGAAAGTTGGGACAAAAGAAATATAAACAACAAAGTAACCATGGATGAACATCAGGCATATAAAGAAAAACAAAACAAAAAAAGATTCCAATTTTTAAAAAATTAATCAACTTCAGGAAGGAGAGGAAAACCAAAGGAGACAATACCTAGGAGAGGAGAAGAAAGACACAGGTAAGAATCAGATTTGCCTGTGAGGCATGTTGTGTATACTACACAGCGCGCTTGACTAGAGGAGAGCCGTGCAGTAACTGGATGACTGTGGCACTGACTGTGCTTTTAGGGAGCGCTATAAAGACATGTGTAACTGGTAGTTTTTTTCTATATAATGGGGTCTATAACCCATATATTCATGACAATTACTAGGCTATAAACAGTCCAACAACTGGTAGTCTGTGGTTTGGGCCATGCCTACTCTTATAATGTAAGTTTGGAATGCAATTATAATTGTGGTAATATGATTAATTCACATCAGAACTTGTGTATCATGGTATGAAATGTTTATTTCTGTGTTCAGATTTCCCAAATTTAAAGATAACATGCCTTAAGTGATCCATTTTTCATTTTGAAGTACGTAAGACACACAGAGAGTGAAAGCTCATAAGCCTTTTGAAGGGAGTCGTATTCGCACTTTGAGAATGTCTTAGCTAGGTGATTTCTTTATCGGCGCAAACAAGCGTAAGACCCCCCAAGCCGCAATGTTATCCAACCCCTTGAAAATAGATGAGCCAAGCATTTTTCTTTATCGATGTAAACACATCGCAGTCGGGCCTGAGAAGGAACAAGGGAGCCTTATTCATAGCCATTCCTATAGAGATGACGTAATATGTTTTGGTCTTGATCTAGATACTAATCGCCCATACTCTTATGGGGTGAGAGAACCTTATTCATTCATTTTGAGGAGAGCGGCGTGCGTTATAGTCTCTCTCTCGCTCGGTTGCGAGGCTGTTTCAGTAACTTAACGTAACGAGCTGGTCACTCATTTTTATATAATTCTTAGTAATATATGTGTTGTTTGTGGAATCTGAACATAGTATTATTTTTTTTGTTAAATCTGTGAAGGCGCCCACGAAAATAGTGAAAAAGTGTAAAATTGTAACAGGCCTTTTGATTGAAGCGCAGTTGTGTATAACGTATTTTTACAAATGTTTTGAAGTGCACTTCGGGGTTTTATCATTTCTAAACATTTATCTTTTGCTTTGTTCTTTTGACATTTCCCATTTTTTTACATGCTTAATGTTTGTACTGTCAATGCTTTAATTATTTTCATATTATGCATTATGTTTTTCTGCATTGTCTTTATTTTGTTTAATTAGTTTGAATAATATTCTATTGTGTACATTTTGAATCTTACACTTGTGAATTAACTTGCATTTAATTAAATTTAATTTCAAATTTAATTATTGCTTTATGATTTAATTTAATTAATTTTCTTGATAAACTTTGATTTAATTTTGCTTAATAATTAATTCAAGAATTAATTAAACTGTTGTTTTCAAGCAATAACAATTTCCCTGAGATTGTGAATTTCACTTATAAATTTTGAATTCATAAATAAATTTTTGTTTTTAAAATCTATGTGCGCATTTTATTCCACCAGTATATAACAATTAAGTATAATGCTTTAATTTTTGTCTAGATAGAAATATAGAGTGATAATTGTGACGTTTCCCACAAATAAAACAGAATCAGGGAAATACTTAAATTTGAATTTGCACGAGTGATGCCCTTTAATTAAGATTACCTCACACATATTTTAATAAACTTAGACTGATTGTTTTCTTGACTGTTCAGTTAGAAAAAAAGGGATCACTCTTACCTTTAGAGTATTCAGTCGTTTAGTATTTGTGATGAAGGGTCAGGTGTCTGTCTGTAGTGAGGTAAGTAACAACCAGGTACTTGAATGAACTGTGCCCTAAGTACAAAGGGTGTCCCAGACCCAGGAATAAAAGGGTCTCTTGTATTAGCAGGTACAAATGGTAAGTGTAGTAACCAGATACTTGGCAATTTGGGTTAACAAGTATTAATGGTGTCCAGACACAGATCTTTGACTATTTCATGCATCAAGTATTAATGGTATCCAGACCCAGATACACTACGCCACTTCGTCACACTACCTAAGTTCCAAACTTTCTAGCCTCGGCCGAGGTAGGCACAATTGATAGTGTCTTGGCTATGGCTTACACTTTATTATCATTATTCAGAAGATGAAACCTATTCATATGGAACAAGCCCATAGAGGCCACTGACTTGAAATTCAAGCTTCCAAAGAATATGGTGTTCATTAGGATGAAGTGAGAGCAACGTTGGAGACTAATGAATCCTCACGTTCCAGGTTACTACTTGCGTTCTCTAATCTTTATAATCTTCGGCATCACATTATAAAATTAACCTTTTATTCCACGCATCCTCAACATCCTCTGCATTACCTCTCAATCGATTCTATTTTGAACTTCATCTAAACCGGTCTATAATACAAGGAACCCTTTTCCTTTAACAAACGCTCGATTCGCAGCACCCATTCCTCCCAATTTATCCTTCTGTTATTTTTCTTACGTTCTCGATCAGGATCCTACCATACAGCTTCACTGATAAATTAGGAAACACTATATTCCCATTAGTCTTACGTTCTCCTCTATCTATTTTACTCTTAAATAAAGAAACATTTATTATTCCTCTCACACATTCCTTTGGAACTTTTTCCTCGTCCAGATGTACCTTACACATACTAGTCGGCCATACAGTCTCATAGTGAACAATCTCCCCTCCCAAAGATTTCACAACATTGCATTATTTCCTTTTCCATTCTTGCATCATTCAGCTCTGGGTGCCCCTCTTCGTTTTCCACCTTTAACAAATTTTCAAAATACTCACTCATCGAGTAATGACTATACATCGTCTTCAGACAGCTTCCGTTCATTACTTTTCTTCTCTACACTTACTTCCTTGTAGAATATCTTTTTTTTGGCTTAAAGACCTTACTCTCTACTGCAACGTCCATTTTTTTTTTTTAGCTTCTTGATAAGACCTTATCATTCATCCTGTATTTTTATCCACAATCTTCCTGTTATGTACGTAATAAGCTTGCGTAACGTCTTCAGTAGACACGTTCAGTTCCAAGCTGATTGCAAGATGCTGCATCATGTTTAAGTGCATAAGTATAATCAATTATTATTATGTGAATATCGACTGCAATACTCAGGCTTCGATCCTGTAAACTTCTACCTCATGTATGTAGGATAAGATTCCTATGATTAGGTCCTATTTGATACGTTAAGTAATACGCTCTGCTAATAAAGTGCCCAAAGGAGCAAATCGTATAATTCATCTAAAAACATCTTTAGACTAAAACAACGGAAATGGGGTCATCGTACACACATTGACAGACCATCTTTCCTAGGACTTCCTCTGGCCAGAGTAAAAGAATAGTATATGTGGATATAAGCTGCATGGCGTACTATATACCACTCCCCCCTTCTGACTTGTAAACGCATTTCAAATAATCTGCTTTTATTTCCCTCTTTCCACCTCTCCAAAGCCACAAATACCGCACTGTATGCATTACTTAAGGTCCTTTGCAGCGTGCCTTTGGCCCATTGCTGCAATCCCTTCCGTTTCTTTTACTGTAGCTTTCATATTCTCTTTCTTCCATCTTACTTTCCACCCTCTCCTACCAATTATACATAAAAGGCAATTTTTGTTTGTCTGTTCGTTATGTACGTCCAGACTATGAGAGCTATTACTACCAAATTTTTTACCATATACTCCCCACCTGCCAAGGAAGGTTTTAGTTAAAATCCGAAATTCGAGAGCCGTTTCTAAGGGGGCCTTAACCCCTCTTTTACATACCCCCTAATTTTTTACAACTTTCGGAGTTGACAGCAAGCTCTTTGGATCTTTCACAGCTTCTTTGACTCGGTACAACACATAACCTAATAACTACAGATTTTTCAAACCTTCTTTGGCTCGGCAGGATCCAAAGTGATTACTTATTCTGAAAGTGATTTCATAATCGGCCCTGTAGGAGTTGTCACCGCGGACGGCATGTCCCTTTTTATTGCAAGCAACGCCGGGTACCGCAACTAGTTGTTTCACGTGGGCTTTCCTCTTCTTACACCTTTGTAACCTTATACTGTCAATCTCCGCTCCATCGCTGAGAGACCTCATTGGTTTCAGTGCTTGGCCTTTGGTTTAAATTCTATTTTCAATTCAGTTCGGTTCAAAAGCACCAATCCTCCTTCTTGAATTTTACATATTCTTCAGCTTCTATTCCTTGAACTTATGAGCCTTTACCCCAAGGTCACTTTTCATCCATTTTCTCCTCGTGTTCTCCCGACTTCCTTCTTATCAAATTTGCCGTAATTACCTTAACAGCTACCTTAACTTTTGCTTAAGATACCTAGGCCTATACCTCCAGCCACTCTTCTTTTTACCATTACGTCCACCATTTCCTATTCCATCTACTTTGTACTAATACAGACCCTAATAAACTCAGAGGGAATAGTTCTAATATAATTGGCCATGGTAAATGAATTTATCATATACGTTATATACAATGTCGTTCGGGTGAAGGCTATTCTAAAGCAGAATATATTCGATATTATTTGGGCCTTTACGCACCTTCTATCCCACCGTTATCCCTTACATTAAGGGGTCGGCCGCCTAATGCGCCTATTCTCCACTGCCTTCTATCGAAAGCATCATCCTCCACCAAACCTCTCTTCTCCCTATCTTCCTTCACTTTATCTTAGGTTATTGGCGGTGGGTCTCGCCTTTGACTATAAAGTCCACTTGCAAGACAACAGTTTCCACAGTTATTGGCGGTAGTCCTTGCCTTTTATCTCGCCAGCTCTGTCTCCCTCTAAATCTCCTTCATCTAACAGGTTCTTCCCAAGCCCTCTTCACTTCCTCCTCGTCATCCATCGTCAATACATGCCCATACCATCTCAATCGTAACTCTCTTACCACCTCTGAAATCTTTACTAAGCCTGCTCTTCTTCTTATTTCATCATTTTCCAATCTCTCAAACAGCGACATTCCCATATTCCAGTTCAGCACACAATTCCAGCCTAATAAAGGTGCCTCTATAAACATACACCAAACAATACATTCTACAACCCTCTTTGTTTTCTTTTAGGTAATACACACACACACACACACACACACACATATATATATATATATATATATATATATATAGAGAGAGAGAGAGAGAGAGAGAGAGAGAGAGAGAGAGAGAGAGAGAGAGAGAGAGATCCTTCACTATTTTCGCAAAGGAGGAAGTGGTGTCCTTGCATGCCATTTAAAGCAGTGCTTGGTTCCGTTAATTTAATCTAATCGGACAAACGAAACCTTTAGCTCCTCATTACGTTATCTGGGCTCAATCTTTCTCCAATTATGCCTGCAACGATCTCTGATAAAGAAAAAAGATAGGACAAGGTTCTCCTCTCTTTCTTTGTAAGTACACATAGCCAACATATTCCTAGTGATATATTGGTACTTCATCTCTGCGGAAAGTGAGATATGGAGTTACGGAGGAAATATCCATTTTTTATTTAACAAGTTTCGTGTCATTGCAAAATCTGCCTCGTCAATTAATATCTTAAAATATTAGCTCATTTACGCCCTTTGTTGCTCTTCGAAAAAACAAATGAAGCCGATAGACTGCAGCAATGACGAACATTTCAAATAAGTTCAAAACCTTTCGGATGGCAACAGTCAGTAATTGTGCCATTTCATATTATCGTTCCTTTATCTGTGTTATATGATAACACCTCATCGATAATACTTATCTCTTTTCGTGAGTTTTACGATCTTTTCCTGATTCTGATTTATTCGTTTTGTCGCGTGACTATGATCTGATTGCCCTTAGTATACGACGTACTCTTATTTAGAAAAGTATTCTTTTGTTAATAGACGCAATGCCTTGATAACTGTCCAATTACTATTTTATTGAAGTTCTTAACTCATTCGTCGTCTCCCTCGTGGTATTTGCACCCACTTCTTTTTCTTTAGCGTTTCTTGTTTTTCTTACGCAAAGAAACCAATTGACCTCACTTAAATCGTAGCGCGAGTGATAATATCGTACGAAAAGCCGAATCGTCTAACTGAAATCATGATGACCTTTTCACGTCAGATCGTAATCGGATAGATACCGGACGCAAGCGAGCAGCAAACGTTCCCAGACTTCTCCTACTCTCAACTCAAGAGTTTCACAGTCGTGGTTTTGTTTATGCGATAGTCCGTGTGGGTGGACTGTAAACGTGTATGTATGTACGTGCGTGCGTGCCTGTGCACCACATGACACGAGACTGATACGTCGTCTCAGAAGTGTTGCCATCCTGTAACGGCGAACCGCCGCCGTACTGAGCCCACTCAGCCCAGTGAAGCTGAGTTCTTTCTCAAACAGTTGTTGTTGTTACAATCCACCGCAGTTATGTGGCAACCTTGGTTGAGAGTGACTCTCTTGTCACTCCTGGCGCTGATGCCGTCCATGTTGTCTGTGGTTTTGTTGTGGTACTTCGAGGTATTAAACAGAGGAGGGCCACTTATTATAGTCCTGCTTGTACCAGCTCTGGGCTGGTATGTCACACAACTGATCAAGATCAGTCACAACCGAAGGGAAACAGGACAGGTAAGTTATGTGAGCGAGGAGCTGCACATACGCCATACTGTAGGTAACTACTAGCTACATACGAATCGCCCCATTATATGCTGACTTCTTTCTTGTCCCGTGTCTAAACATTTCGTTGGTCACCCTTAGTGTTTTGTGTTAGAAAAGGTGATACATATGTAATGAGAAGAGCAGCGTTCATTTTCCTCTTCGGATTGTATTCTATGAAGCAATTGTTATGTGCCTTTGATGGTTTGGGTAAAACTTCAAGTCCACCTCAATGGTCTAATAATCCTTCTCAAGGTCTTCTTCTTCGCTAATGTTGTTATTCACTTTCTTCCTACATGCGTTACCCTGGGAATGTTTCCGCCAAATTTCATTCAAGTACTTTGTCGACGTATTTTTCCTTTTGTGCATATTGCTTATGGACCAATGAAAACCGGAGCTTCAGCTCCATAGATTTTGTATCGGGGAAGCATAATCATAAAATTAAATTTTTTTGTAAAAGTAGGTGGTGCTTTAATCCGTGATAGATGGCCTTTGTGGGAGTATGCTTTCTGCTGGATGCACCCGAGTCTTGCATTTGTCGTGTTCCTTGTTAACGTATGACGTTCAGTATTATGTTTTTATCACGCTTCTTATTTAATGTGGGGTTTTACGTTCTTGTTTTTTCTTTTCTTTTCTTTTCTGTCCTCTCTCATACTATCTTGTTAAGCAGTACTTTTCGTCTTGTTTCTCGTGTCTTGAGTTCAGGATTACAGTTTTGTCATGTTTCTAATTTGATATAAGCGGTAGATTGCGTTTTCGTTATGTTAATAAATGGATATGGAGTTCATGATTACTTTGTTGTAATATTTTTCACGTCATTTGGAATTATTACTTATGTCGTGTTTTTCATTTAAGATTTAATTCGGAATTATATTGTTATCGTGTTTCACATTTTGATTTACAATTCAAGAATAATTTTTGTGTCGTGTTTCTGATTTAACTCAGGAGTTCAGAATAATGTTTTCTCCGTATTTCTTATTGGATACATGGTTTGTCATGACCTTTTTTTATGTTTCTGATCTAATGTGGAGTTCAGGATTGCATTGTTTTCTAGTGTTTCTGTGGTTTGAAAGTTCTACTAGATTATTTTTATCAATGTTTCTTATTTGATATGACGCAGTCACTTTCTGGCAAGTCATCTATCTAGTGTGAAGTTCAGGATCTGGTTATTAGCTTTGTGTAAAAGAAAGCTACCGAAATGGCTAACTGTCTGTCCACCCTCAGATCTTAAAAACTCCTGAGGCCAGAAGGCTGCAAATTGGTATGTTGATCATCCACCATACGATCATCAAACATACCAAATGACAGCCATCTAGCCTCAGTAGTTTTTACTTTATATTTAAGGTTAAATTTAGCCTTGACCGTGCGTTTGACACCGTAATGTGTACCAAGAACATAGGCCACCACTGGGGCGTGTCTTGAGATTTTCGCACAGCATTTTACGGTCGGTGCACAGAAAACTCGATCGCGCCGAAGAAACTTAGGCTCATTTTATCTGCTTTAGTTATGTTTACCATTCAATATATGGCTCAGAAGAACATCTCATACTAATGGAGATTTCACTGGTCTGGCTATGCAGCAATACAAAAATATTACTTGATTCTGAAGTATAGCTATATAGTTTAAATAGTGTTAATTATGTACAACTCAGACTACTTACAAATTAACAAACGAGAGTTATATAATTATTTTCTGTTATTAGTTTGTAGCCATCGTCCCCCATTATGTACTAAACCATTTTGAATGATACCATTTCATTTTCTCATTCATTTCAGGTCGGGACGAGCTCGGATCCACCGCCGAGGTACGAGAAGGTCATGGCAGAGCCTCCGCCCTACGATACCCTTTACTCTGAGAAGCCTCCTGCGAAGGCGTCGTCGATTGCCAGCATCAAACCGTCCAGAATTTCGGATAAACTGCGACCCACCTCTCGATTCTGCGACGCGGTAGTCACGATTTCCCTGGCCAACACGCATTTTTTCCCCCCGGAACCCAGCGACCGTGGTGGTGTCTCGATGAGTGGCTCCGTCGAAGTGGAAAACGAACCTCTTATCGTCAATACCATCTTGGAAAGCGGCGACTTAACGATTTCAGCTGTGGACGAGAGGCATGACCCTGATTTACCCTCTTATCAGGATGCCGTTAGGACAGCTGCCGCGGCAATGCCGTGAATACCTCAGGGCCATCTGAGAATGTGGCCGACTTGTGTGTTTCGTGCAGTGATGTTGGCTGAGGAATATCTCGGGGTTCGGGGTATAGTGTAGTGACGTGACTTATTTGCGTCCCAAAAGAGACGCGTGAATAGCTTTGTCTTTCGTGTGACTTAGAGGTGGACTCATTTCACGGCATTTTGTGTATTTGTCGTTGCAAGGTATTAAAGAAATCTATTTTTATACTAACGACGGAATTTGAAGGCGTATTCACACGCACACGCAAGAACAAAGCACTGCGCTTTGTATGTTTAAAAGGCGGTTACGTTAATTAGAACATTATTGCATCTTCAGAACGCTTGCTTACCCAGTTTCAGTGTAGCAGTGAAACGTGATACAAAAGTGGGCAGCAAAAAGACTAGTTATGCTAGTGATTTCCTCGTGGAGTGTCTTATACTGCGTTGAGAATATGGCTTAATGAATAAATGTAAAGAATATGCCTTAATGAATATAATGTAGTTTAAGTAAGTATAATCCTTTACGCTCGCGGATGATATATATATCTCAAATGTACCTGTATCTATTAGCTGTAAGTCTGTTCCTTACTCAAAAATCACTTCCAAATGGCGCTTCCTTTACTCAGATTATAGCCGCCCCCCCTTAAAAATGTGCAATAGGATAACACTGTCTTAGCTGTCGTAAAATAAGCAATAAAAATGTTTATGGTGCAGAAAAAAATTCATTGTTATCCTGAAGGTGAAGGCTAGACCATTTTCGTGAGGAGTCATGGCAAAAAATGAGTTCTTATAACAAAAGATGGAAGGATAGTAGTTATTTACAGGATCCCAGCCATTTTATTGCTTATGGATTGTCACATTACCATGATTTATATGCAGTCATTAAGCTACAAATGTTTGACATCCAATTCACGCTGCTTCGGGAATAAGTGATAAATGGAGCTATTTATCTGTTTTATCATTCCCCGTCGGGAATATTCCCGAAGCAGCGTGAATTGGATGACGGCAATTGTAGCTTAATTGCTGATTGTATGTGTGTACGAAAGGTATAGGCTTTTATCGATAACGTGGAAAGATGACTGACAAAATGGCGGGAGAAGTACAGTGAAGGGTTAGATAAGGAAGGCGTGTGACTCAGATGTTCGTTATTTAGGAAGTTTGAAAAAGTAATGGGTGGGGGGGGGGGGGAGGTATGTGGTAAACATTCAAGTTGTTTTGGGACAAGGTTGTATGTCCCTATAGATGGAATGATGTGAGAAGTCGAAGAAATTACAGATAATTGTAGCCACAGATGTAGGATAAAAATAAAATGTATCATGAATGGTTTTTGGCAGGTGATGCAGTAGTGGCCGGGCATAACAAAGAGAAACTGCAGAAGCTAGTGAAAGACAAAACGTTAAAAAAATCTACCCAAGTCTTCGGCGCAATGAAGTTTTCTGTAAAGTGTATAATGCTGTAAAAACCGCACTCCCATGAAACTTCTAGCCACGGCCCGGTGGTGGCCTTGTCCTATAGCGTTGCCAGACGCACGATCATAGCCAACTTTAACCTTAAGTAAAATCAAAATTGCTGAGGCTAGAGGGCTGCAATTTGTTATGATTGATGATTGGGGATGGCTGATCAGCATGCCAATCTGCAGCCCTCTAGCCTCAGTAGTTTTTAAGGTCTGAGGGCAGACAGAAAAAGTGCCGATGGACAGACAAATTGGTATCTCAATAGTTTCACAGAAAACTGAAATTCGAAAGTAAATATGAGTAAGGAAATGTCAAGAGAGGTAAAATGAAACCAGAAGCAGTTAATATGTGTAGAGGTATTTAGGGAGTAAATATAACGAGTATTAGAGGTGGCGTAAAAGAAGAGGTAGGTCACAGGGGAAGCAAAGAAAAAAAAAGTAGCAGGTTGTGTGCAAAATTCTGGGGAGTAAACTGGAGTGTGTCCAGAAGGAAAGTGGAAATGTGTGTATTATATATCGTTGAGCCAACTTTCCTTTATGGCTAAATCAACATTTATTTCAAACTGTTTTGCTACCGACTAGAGACCTCTTCAAGAAGGAAATCGTGTAGCAAAACTGTTGATTGTCTCCCTGAAGAAGCAATTAGTCGTAAAATCGTTAGAAGTGCCTCAGTGGCGTGGTTGGTATGGTTTTTGCCTGCCACCTCGGTGGCCGCGAGTTCGATTCTCGGGCAATCCATTGAGGGGTCAGAGATGTGTATTTCCGGTGATAGAAGTTCACTCTTGACGTGGTTCGGAAGTCACGTAAAGCCGTTGGCCCCGTTGCTGAATAACCACTGGTTCCAGCAACGTAAAAACACCTTAAAACAAACAAACAAATAGGAAGACTGTTGGCAAAAAAAGGGCGGGTATTTAAAAGGTAGATAAAAGAATAAAGCTGTTGAAGTATTGGCCAAAGTGTTTTGAGATGATCTAGTCATGCAGAGAGAATAGAAGACGATAATGTAGTGATAAGAAGCTACGCGGGGGTGGGGGGGGGGATGTATGACCTTGAGAGTGCTATAGTTGACTGTTGTTGACAAAGGCATTACTTAAGGTTCTATCTCTGCAACCCATTTCGTTCCTTTTACTGTACCTCCTTTCATATTCTCTTTCTTCCATCTTACTCTTCCTCCTGTCACACCTTTCGAACTTTGACTGTTAATTAACGTTTCAGCGCTGAATAGCCTCATTGGTCCCAGTGCTTGGGGCTTTGGCCTAAACTTTAGTATATTCAGTTCAATTCACTGATATCCAGAAAGCGACAGGCCGCACGCATGGCAGAATTAAAAGACGTTCAGTGTCTACGGGGTTCGACATACTGCTGCTGAACCTCTGCAAATGTATGAAGCTGCTAGTTACGTGGAAGCTCTCTGCACAGGGAACTCATCCACGAATGTATACTGTTCATCACAGTAAAGTTTATACTTTACGTTACTATTTTCTTACTGGGAACCTGATTATTGTTCTAAAACCTAAATTTAGAATGTTAGTTTTCAAGGGCAATCTCATTATTATTTTAAAACCCGAATTTGGAATATTAGTTTCTCACTGGCAATCTGGTTATTCTTTTAAAACCTGAATTTGGAAATGATGACAATGTATCAAGATAAAAAAAACGGTCTAGTGACTCAAAACCGTCGGGGATGGAAAAAAAGTTCACATTGCATTTCACGCTCACATTATGTTATCATCAAACGGAAACGATCGCCCCCGAGTGCTCCAGGTGCCGCGATAGTCATGAGCCCAAGTTGGTGACTGAAAGTTCATCTTTAATATTGCTTTTACGCTGTAACGGATCACAAGCATTTTTTTTTTTCTTTGCGCCTCCAATGTCCTATTATCCGTTAATGCCACCAGGTGTCAGCTCGGGCGTCCATTGTTTGCTCTTTCGTGTCAAGTCATTGCTCATCGCGGGAAGTGTTTGCTGTTCCCATTTTACGTAGTCTGTCCTGAAATCCGAACACACGACGTCGTCACCCGGGGGAGGGATAGAGAGAGAGAGAGGCTGCAAACCAGGGCATTTGGCCGTCGTAATGACCTTTTAATTAGATAGAACAAAACAATGGCCCAGAGGAATTAAATGGGTCATTCAGTATAATAGGAGAGTTGTGAGGGATCCAATTTGCTTCCTTTGCTCTCTAGAACGCTTTGTTTTCTTCCGTGTTCCCAGTGGGTTATGATCTACATACATGACACAGACTGTAAGTATAGTATTTATAATACATATACTTACAGTCTGTAAGTATATCGTCTATAAGTAAATCGAAAAATAGAGCTAAAGTATTAAATAACAGTATGCTATTTCTCTTGCAAGACGAAAGGTTACAAGATTCACAGAAAACAGAAGAAGGGACAGAGGGTTACGATGTTTGCTCGTGGAAGGAAGCAACAATGCAGCTCAGGGTTGACTGATCTCCACAAAGGAACTGCGGGAAAGGACTTAATTGTGCTAGATATCTAATAAAAAAAAGAGGTCATCTTCTTGAATTCAACAGAACAGTAGTCAAAGTAGTGAGGCCACCTTTCATCTTGGAGGTAAACAATCGGGTGAAATTGGGAGTACAGAACAGGGTGAACTACAGGTCTCTGAACAGAAGAGAAGAAGATCGGACCCTCGGAACTTCAGATGTTTTCCAAAACGACAATTCCACAATCAAGGCGGAAGGCTCGTACTAGGTTACTGTTACGGTAAAGAGTAGATTTTGTGTTTGTGTGTAAGAGTTTGATGGTATTGCATCATCAGTCACATTCAAAAGACAAAAAAGAGTAGAAAGTAAAGTCTGAACCAGTAAAAGGGCCAATAAATAAAAAGATACCGAATAGAACAAATAAAAAAATAATAATAATACAAAAAAAGCTTTGATTTTATAGATTTTAAAGAAAGCAACAATTAATGAAAATGAATATGTGTAATATGTAAGTCATAACATGAAAAATACACCTTTGATATGGTATGGAACAGGGTCTTGAATGTATCCTGTGGAAAGCCATGGTACAAAGGCAATAAATTCGTGTTATAAAATAGGAGGAAGAAGGTTTACGACACAAGTTCCCTCGTGAGAAATATGAGATTGTTCGACAACCGTAGTAGGAAGATAAAAAACTAATCGTATCTAAAAATGTTCTCTTTTTACACATTGTCAGTGAAGGAAAAAAACTAAAGAAAGAGCCAGTGCGCTTTGGAATCAGAACTATAATATATGCACAGGTGCCAGTACGGGCACGCTCTAAATCAAGCAGGCAAGGAGCCGTTGCAAAGAATAGCTTCACTACTACTTGCATCATGCACGGGTAAAATATGCGCGGTGATAAAAATGTTATTTATTGACATGTTGCAAAATGTCTCTCCATGACTACTTTGTGTTCTGTTCTCTGATATATTGCAAATTACCAGAGGTTAACAGCTTCAAACTATAATTATTCGGTATCTCAAAATTTCATCAAGTTCTGTGAAACCGAAACTGAACTTCAGTAGCACCAGTGACTAACAAACAGTAACGTAACAAAGATTAAGATGAATAAATAATTAGATAAATGCGTATATGTTTGTCAGCTTTACAGTAAAGGGAACTGAAGACCTACGGTAAGACGGAGGTTAACTGGCAGCAAGGCATTTTGTCACTCCTCAGAACCGCACAACCTGACGCTCGAAATTCTTTGGTAAAGTTATGAAGCATGACCAAACGAGATATCTTTTGGCCTAGTTTATGTTAGTACATGCGTTACTTTTCTATCGCTGTAGTATTTTATTTATTTATCTAATTATTCTACCTCTTCAGTATCTAATTTCTTCACATGTGACGTTTCTCTACCGTGGAATGTTTCTTTGCAAGTTGACGGATTTTAGGTTTGTTTCATGTATAATGATAATAATAATAATAATAATGTGACTATGTTCTTTTTCCATCACACTAAGTGAATAGGAATAAGTTTCCTCCCAAAAGCTCACTTTTATCAGAGTGCATTAAATCATTTTAAGTTATAAGTTCACTTACAGCTTTTAGTTTAGTCGTAATTATTATCATGGAATAACTTACTCCTGTTCAAAATGCTAGAGGGTAATGTCAAACTGTAATTAATACAACAAAACGTTATTTCAAGGCTTGAACGCGAACCATGAACGCGAATAAATTCTAATAAATCTACACTCTCCGATCTTTTGGAAATAATTAAAGTTTGCTTAATCATAATCATATCAATTGTTCTCACCCGGCATGGTACTATCTATGTTACGATTTCAAAGGATGGGCAAACTTAAAGTTGGAGTAAAATGAATATATTAATGAATAAAAAAAATGGTGACAACAGTTCATAAACTTATCAAAACGTTCATAATTCCTGACTGATGTCAGCGAACAGGTTTGATACTTAGCAATTAAAGGTATATTAATTCTTTACATGAGGTTTGATTGTTCGCCCCAAGTCCTAATTGCAATACAAAGAAGATAACCCTGGCAGCCATATTTGTTTACGATGACGTCACTTCCTCAACGTCATCTCCGACACCCGCCATCTTGCCCGGTCCACGCGGGATATTTCCGTTATTTTGGCTTTATTTATCCACCCTGAGGCCATTATTTCCATCGTTAGCCTCAGCGAGAGATAAAAGAAGATGGACCCAAAAAAGCAACAGCTGCCGCCCAAGGAAAATGCGCTATTTAAGCGGATATTGGTGAGTATATACCAGGCATGGTCGACTCGGGATCCCCTCCTGCTGCAGCCAAAACAAATCTCGAAGTTTATATGATGGATGCCCCGCCGTGCAGCCGGTGCGAGGACGCCCTCGGACTGTCCTGCGGCTCCTGTGCATTGACACGACTTCGCAGGGCAGGTCAGGCGAGGCATCGCATCGGTTGCTGGGCTGATGCGTGCTCGTGCTCGGCTGCGGGACACCTCGGCATCTTCTGCTGCCGAAGTCGCCGAAAGTCGGGGCGGCCTCGAGGCGGTGCCCTCCGGAATGGGGGCATTCGCTTCCAATGTCATGGGTCCTTTACGGTTGTTGGGTGACTGAGTCACCACGACCATTAATAAAAAGTGGTTTATTCAGTCTGCCCTAGCCTACCTCTTGTATCTCAAACTTAGCCTAAGGTCTCTCGACCCAATCTCCTAGATACGTAGGTCTGTGGCCATTTACCTTCTTGAGGCGAAGCGTATTTTTGGGTCACACTTGGATCTGATATGCCAGCCTGATTAGGCCTAATCTTATCTGCGCTCAACATTTTCACATTCATCTTAGCAACTTCCCTTACTAAGGCTTCTTGAGGCCTAACTTCATAGTGCTAATGACACAGTTTATGCAACTCTCTGCCAAGTACCCCTATAAAAACTGTTTGGCCTTTCCTCTCGGTGTATTGTAGCTAGGGTACGCGTAAGCTGTTTATTCGGGCAGGCACTACCCAACCAGACAAATGACAGGGTAAATGATCGAATGGCCTCCTGGCAACCACCTGGACTGTAGCGCGACCACCTTCCCAAAAAATTGTTTTAACTTATTTTGTGAGGAAAGTAGAGGTCTCGAGTTGTTGCTTCTACGGCCGCTGGCTCATGACGTATGTCCATCCTGGGTTACAGGTAGTGTTCAAGTTATTTTTTTGGAAGGCGGTTGCGCTACTGGTCAGGTGGTCGCCAGGAGACCATTCAGTCATTGTCATTTACCCTACCTAAATCAGAATAATATCCTTATATCCTTTTCATTTATTGCTTTTAGGCTTAGAGCAGCTGAATCCACATGTCAAACAAATTTGTCTGCAGGTAGAGGAGTAGGCTACAGTTGCCTGTCCCATAGGGGGCTAGTGCCCTATCAATGTCTTTTCTATCTTTCTATTCATTTCTTCTTTACATTTATACCATTCCATCCATTACAATTGCCTAACAAAATGCAAATTAGGGTTTAGCACGTCCATCCTTCCTAGGCAACAAATGGATGAGTATGGCAACCCTCATACAATATGTGAAAACAAGGTTTGGTGTTTGTGACTCCAGTTGCTTCTTGTTGCCCACCTTAAAATGTGTTCAGACAATCAATAATTGACTTTTAGTTCATCATATGCATTTAGTGCAACAGGGCCGTTTGCATATCCGCGGTACGCAGTTACAGCTTCTAAGTACCCAGTTGATCTTAATCCTGAGGGGAGCGCATGCAGTGAAACAATACCTCTTGCCAGAACAAACGAGCTTGCCGAGAATATTTAAATATGCGGATAAGGCACGAAGCGCCATTCCGCCACGTTCTTACTGACAGCACACATTGACAAGAAAATCGGCGGTCCACGGAAGTTATATTAAAGTGTATTGCAAATATATTTTTCTTGAAATAGTAACCGTCAAATGTTTTCACCTGGTGCTCTTGATCGGATTTTGTTTTTCTGTGTGCAGTGTGGGTCAGGGTGACTGGTGTATTTGTAACGGATTTTGTTATCGGTGAAAAATATAGGTACTTGATCAATAGTGAACGCTGATTGGGTTTTTAAGTGTCTCCTAAAGTGTGATTTGGGAATTCACGTGTTCTCTTGAAAAAGTGTCATCAGTTTTCAGTATAACTTATATCTTGTGCTTTTTATTTTATTTGTGTTTCAAGCATTTCTGACATTCATATCTGGATATTATTAGCCATTTAAAGATAGTAGAAACCCTTTTATTCTACAACTGGGGGGTGGCCATTGTGGGAAAACGATGGTTTTTAGGGACACAAAAATACAAAATAAGTTTGCTGTAGCCCCAAGAAGTTAAAAAAATTGAAAGAGTGCCAAGCACAATTTTTTGTCAGTTTTTGGCCTGAAGATGAGGTTTTAATATAAAAAGTTCTTGCTTATTTATGATTTTATTTATAAAATGAGGTAAATAACATGGATATATGGATAGTTTTCAATCCAAGATAAAGCCCAGATGTAAACATAGAAGTCGACCATGTTATATGTAGCTCATTATAAGAATGAATATTTGGAAATTTGCAATCATATTTTACCTATTAATCTGTTAAATAGGTAAATGTCACAGTTTGGTTAGATGCCACAATAGGTCAAACAGAAACGGCAAATCATATTGTACTCAGTCCCCGCTGTTGTGAGAAATCAAAAGATTAGTGATTGGAGAGCACTGCAGATTTCCACAGCAAACAGCTCAATTTCAGCCATCAAGACATACAAAAATCTTCTCAGATCACTGATGAGTGATATTAATTGTTAGTGTAATTAGTGATAGTGGTGAATAATAATTAAAGAATCCTAGGCCATAAATATTTCACAAAGTTATTTATTAACAGCCAGTACGTTTACTGTCAAATGATAAATAATTTAGAGCTGCTTGGAAGTTATTTTGGTCACATCAGTAAAACTTGGAGTAGGGGAGAGTAAATTACATATTTATTAAAATTAATATTAAATATCAAAGTGCAAAAAAAGGCTGATAATCATAGGCCCCACTGGCCTATGATTATCTGGCCTGAAATTAAACTATGCAAATTTAACACGATACATGAACTGAAAGGCAGACTCGCGCCAACAGACGACTTGCTAAAGCAAATCAACTTTTAAAACAATTGACAACAAGGTCCCTAATGCACAGAAGGACAAGAAATGAAAGTTTTTCAAAAAACCGTGGAAAAATCCCATGTCGTCAGTCTAAAAGTGTCTCTGTGTTTCTCACAAAAAAAAAATATTTGTGCAACATTTCGTCAATTTGATTTCAATAGTATTGACATTCACATGAACTAATATTTCATATGTCCAAAATTGCATTCACCACTTAAATCTATGGAGGGATATGTATTAAATTGCATCTCAAAGCAGTAGAAAGGCAA
Source organism: Macrobrachium nipponense (assembly GCF_015104395.2). Taxonomy (NCBI): domain Eukaryota; kingdom Metazoa; phylum Arthropoda; class Malacostraca; order Decapoda; family Palaemonidae; genus Macrobrachium; species Macrobrachium nipponense. The sequence continues at coordinate 45,000,771 of NC_061104.1, forward strand.
CTATCGCTTTGTTATTTACAAATTTGAGTTTATTTTTATATATCTCACATACTGCAGGCTCCAGAGGTTCACTGTCGTAAATTGTCTGTTTGTGAATTGTAAGTTTTTGCCATTTTTCATGATATGGTTCATAATTCCTTAGAATAACAACGAAATTTGATTGCCTTTGTTTACAATGCTTGACCTATAAGATAGCATCGGTTTAACTGGTACTTGTCTGCTGTGACATCTTAGGAAAACTATCTATTCTTAAAATTGCTCTAATAACCTACTTCTCAAAGTTCAGAATCTGATTAAGGTGAGGTTTGTTGAACATTTGGCAGTTTAATTTTGACTGTACACCATAATTGTAGTCTGGGATTGAAAGTACGAATTTTCCATGCTATACAGTGTTTTTTTAATGTTTTGGATATTCATTTTAGAAGCAAGTTAATAGGCTAGGCCTAGTTTTAAAGACTAGCCCCCCTGGGAAAAGTACAAAATAGTGAAATACAAAGATATATTCCTACAGGCCCATGATACATGTGAAAGTTCTGCTTGTTATTAAGGTAAGGTTTACTGAATGTAAGGATAGACCTGGTAACGTAGGTTATGTTCATGTTGGGTCAGGTGAAGACCTGACACCCTTAGTTAGGTTAGGTTGCAACTTCATTATATTATGTTATATTGTACCCTTGGTTAGGTTAGGTTGGTGATGGTCCAGGGAGCCAAGCCTCTTTTGGCAAGGTAAGGACCCAAAACTTAGGTTAGGTAAGGGTTGGGGTTCAAAACCCTCTGGCTAGGTAAGGACTTGGTCCACTAGTTGAGGTTAGGGACCAAATTCCCTCACCCCCACCGAACTAAGAAGAGATTGTTACTGGAGTAATGTGTAAATAATTAAAGATTAGTCATAAATGAAATCATTATAGGTTTGACACACAACAGTTTATACTGTTTTTTCCATCTGTCCACCCGCCTGTGGTGTTTGCATATGGTAACACTGCGTCCTGGGCTTTAGATAGTTACGCTATGTGTAAGTTTTAGGTAAATAAAAGGGTATCTGGGTGTATATTTGCAACTGAAAAGTGTTTTAATAATTTACCGTATGCGAATTACACTGTTAATATTCGAAATAGGATATTTTTATTATTGTTGTAAGCTGCCTTTTCGGGGTGGCGTAACTATTTAAAGCAAGGATGCAGTGTTACCATACGCAAACACCACAGGAGGGTGGACAGATGAAAAAAACAGAGTATAACTACTAATATTAATTGCTTTGGTTAAGGAGGGAAACTGGATTGTAGTGATTTTGTCAGTTCATCTTTCTGTGGTGGTTCAGGATTTGAATGCTGGTTATCCAGTTGGAAGCTAGATGCACTTTGAAGGTGCCTTGCAGAGAGTAAAAGAGACCAGCAATGATGAATGAGTTTTGTCTAGTGTATGGTTGTAAATATGGAATTATATTTGTAATGAATTTATTTATAAATTTTTCACTCCTATTTTATGGAGCGTTTAACATATTCCCGAGATTTATTTATTAATTTTTTTCTCCAATAATATTTTGAATTTACACTGGAACACTTCACTGTTTAAGGAGAAATTAGAATTGATGATGTTGCCATGGAAAGCTAGTAAGGGCTCACTGTTACAGTGAAAGTATTTCAAGCGAAATAGTAGATGATTTAAAGTGCACAAAGAATTATATTTCAGTGCTCTGATGTTTTCTCCTGTCCCCAGGTTTTCATTGACCACCAAGAAAGGACACATAGAATAAAATTAAGAATTACTCTTATTTTCCAAAGAGGTACTAGGCCTAGGTACACAGTATTAATTGGAGCTCCAGTACCAACTCTGCAGTACAAATGAAATCTATGGCATTTAATACACAATGCAAGGAAAAGCTATAGACTGAAATGTGCGTTAGGCATTAGAAAATGCAGTTCATTTAATACATAGTACTACATTCAAAATGGTCAGTATAAAAAAAGGTTACAAATGGAAAAGTAGTACGATTGAGGCTATACAACAACTGGCTGTAGTTTGCTACAGTTTTGTGATTTAGTTTTAGTTCTTGATTTATATTAACAGCAAGATGTTGATAAACTAGTATCTATATACTATATAGTTTAAAAATTTTTATTATGCCAAAAATATACTAAATGTGAGCATCCTGGTATCATTGTCTTGGACCATTGTAAAGACAAATTGTAGAAATGTTCAACTGTTCTGCTACTTATCATTTAACAAAAGCAAACAGCAAAGACGTGAGTAACTTGTAATTTATGGCAAATGTAAGGTGTAATTTTTTTGGTATGTGTCTGCTGTATAGATACATTGACTAGAGTTTATAGCTGAAATTCCAGGATTAAACTTGGTGAGCTGACTTTCAAGAGAGCGTTATCTCTAGGGCATTTGCTTGGGGTTGTACGTGGAGACATCTGAATGGGCTTTAACAGCATAGACAGTTCCTGCAAAGGAAGTAATCATTCACTTCTGAAACAAAGAACAGTCCAAGGATAGCTAGAAGTGTGGATGGCAGAGTGAAAGTGCAACTAATCTAAAGGCTCTGTATGAATATCAAATGGATTAAAACAGATTAATAGAAGCATATCAAAGGGAAAGAGAGACTGGAGTGCATGCATGAGACTAAGGTCCATTTTTTCATTTTTGTTATTATTTGCCCTTCTAGGAATAGAGCAATCAAAATTGCATAAGAACAGTCCGGATGCTATTAAACCATATAGTTTTTCATTTGCTTAATAAAAGGTGGTCTAAGGTCACAGAAATGCAGTACTGGATTGTGCAAGATGCTTATTAAGAATTTGTTGATAGCAACAAAAGTCATGAAGCAAGTACTAGGTGGCAGTACAAAGTTGAAGCTGTGATGTTTGAATCTTTAGTTGCATTTTTGTTCATGAAACTTACCTGTCAGATATATATATAGCTGTATTTTCTGAAGTCCGACAGAATTTTAAAAACTTCGTACACACGCAGTGGTCGGCCAGGTGGTTAGTACCCATTCCCGCCGCTGGGAGGCGGGTATCAGGAACCATTCCCATTTTCTATTCATAATTTTTCTGTCGCCGGTGCTGGAAACACCTGTTTTCAGTACCTCCGTCTTAGGATTTTGGAAACTTCATTGCTGCTAAGTATCCTAATTGTCTTTTGATTTATTTACTTGGATTTGTGGCTAGGCATACGCTATCTTAAATTGATTTGAATTTGATTCATTTTTGCATAAAATATCTGAATCTAGTTAGGCTAGTTTCAGACGGGGTTGTCTGCAAAGATAGGGTGTGGCTACCGAAAGCTTCGGTAGATCCGCACTTGGTATGTACGAGGGGTATGGGTCTTGCTTCTTGGTTGAGATTTGTCATGTAAGGAGTGTGAGACTTTGTCTATTCCGTAAGGAAGACGTATGATTCGTATGTACGCAATTAATCAGTAAACATGTCTAATTCCGTAAGGAAGACATATGATTCGTATGCACGCAATTAATCAGTAAACATGTCTAATTCCGTAAGGAAGACGTATGATTCGTATGTACGCAATTAATCAGTAACAAAAGTCAGGGTAGTGAACCTGCTAACCTTACTGTAGACTTTATTTTGCCTAACCCTGTAGTATGGCCTACGGGCTATGAATATGTCTACGAGAGGTGCTCGCTCTCCTTCATTGCTGTGAAGTGCTACTTCCGTAATTGTTACTCCTAACCCTGCAGTGTTGCCTTCGGGCCCTAAGCAGTGTCTGTAGAGGAATTGCCCTTTCTCTGATACTCTTTCGATTCGTAACTTAGAATCAAAAGTGCTTGATTTAGAGAGTAAAAGTGAAGTGCAGAAGTGCAGTGATACCCCTTGTGTAGTGGAGGGTGCGTCAGATCGGCCTCGTTTCGCCTCTAGGCCAGGACCTCTGCTTGACTCCCAGGACCCGGGGAGGGAGCATGTTGAAAGCCTAAGGAGGGTTACAAGGAACCCCCACCGATCTGGCGTGCCTTCGGCAGTTTCTGATGAAAATCCCCAGACTGCCAAAGTGCGTGCGCGTGCACGAATCCTGAAAGATTGCTTCTCGTCCTCCGAAGCGTCCTCCTCGTGCAGGGGTTGGAGCTTTCGGAAGGACTCGCGCCCTCTAAATAGAAGCTTTATAGAAGAGGACGCTTCATGTCCTCTCTCTCTCTCTCTCGTTATGCGTTTCAGTGAGAAGTAAGAAGGCGAATGTCGCCTGAACACGTGTCCGTCTTTCCACCGAGAAATACGTAAAAGAAGTCATAGGAGCAGGAAGCTTTTGAGAGCGGACGCCCGTGACGCTCGGATGGACTCCAGGCGCGCGCCAGTGGACGCCGAGCGCGCGCGCCAGTGGACGCCGAGCGTGCACCAGCGCACGCCAGGTGTGTCGCCTGGCTGAACGTTTCTGTTGAACTCTTCAAGCTCTTGTTTCAGATTTGGGCCTAAAGAATTTTTACCTCTACCTTCGGTGATACCTTCTACCTCACCTGCAAAGAATGTGAAGTAGGCAGTGCTTCGGAGGAAGCTTAAAGTGAACAGACAACTTCTTCTTCGAAACCCAGCAAGACATCGGGTTTCGTGAATTCAAGAGGTCTCTTGTCAATTAATATTGCTTTTCGCATAGATGGATGGAGTTAAGGAAAGCTCAAGGGAAGATCTCGTTTGCTCTACCGCAACCTTTGCCATTCTGCCAATAAATTTAAGTTGCCACTACCGCAGTCAAGACTTTGCGATAATGCAGTTACGGGTTATGTAAGGCTCGATGTCCTGCACGTCAGGACTCTCGGCAACGTTCAGTAGGATTCTTGCAAAGGCACTCATCAAAAGGACGCTCTTCAGGAAAGCGCAAGACAGGACTTCCTTTGCCATACTGCCAATAAATTTTAAGCTTTAGCAGGCATTAGTTGTGATACGGGAGAGGAAGCTGGTTGGAGAGTTTCTTCCTCTTCCCAGGATAATTTTGCAAGCTTTTTAGCCCATCTGAAAGGGTTTTTCAGATGATAGATTTTGTTAGTTTCTAGTCGGGACTACGCTGCCGAATTGAACATCGTCGTTCTACCTGCCGTAAGCCCAGTCTCTTAACAGGATTCTTGCCCCTTCCTCGTTTGAGACGGGAATCGGAAAATTAAATGCTCGACTTCCTGGATTACGTTTTGTCAATTCAGTGACTTTTCCCCATTGACAATATAGTACTTTCGTTTTGTCAAGTAAGTGGGTATCCCCTCATTGACAAAATATCTCTTTGTCCCGTAAATGGGTTAGTTCTCATTGACAAACATCTCATTAACTTGATATTGCGTAAGCGAATAAGCTCTTATTGACAAGATTCGGAAGAGCTCTCATTCGTCATTCGCAGACTCGTACAAGTATGTCCAATAACATAAGAAGCTTGAGCTGACTGCTTCGATTCTCTTAAGTTTTGTTCATGAAACTTGCCTGTCAGATATGTATGTAGCTGTATTTCCGAATTCAGCTATATATATGTCTGCCAGGTAAGTATGAACAAACTTTATTGTGATATAATTTCATATTTTGCCTTGCGTTATTTTACTTCTGGTTGGTTCAAGTCATATACGCTTGCTGTAGTTACCTCTTCGGATGGCAACCGAGAGGTCTATTGTCGATTTTAAGGACATTTAATCGTTACTCCCTGCAGCCTTCCAGGAGTTTCCGATTTATCTTTTACCGTTGTATGGTAGTGTTCTGACGACACAAACGCATCTATATATTTAGCGTTTTCTGTTTCGCTTAAATATACCAGCTTGAGAGTCTTTCTGCTCAAAAAATAACGGACCTATTTCTTCGTAGAATAGGGTAGATGGCAACCCAGACATTAAGTTAATAGACGACGTTCGTAAGCTGCTGGCTGCTGCTGTCACGCTGTGTCTGTCCTCCAGTCCAACCGAGCCAGTAACAGATCGTGCGCTGTCATGCGCGGTAGGTTACGTCTATCTCTCCTGTGGGATTGACTGACTAACCGTATCTCTGTGCTGACGGTTACGTCTCTCCTGCGGGATTGACTGACTAACTGTGTCTCTGTCCTACAATCACGGACTTTAGCCTAAGATTGAGGGGATTTCTTACGTGAATGAATAAACGTTGCATTCGTTTTGCCTTACTATGTTCAACAGAGTTATCTCTTAATCCTTTCGGTGCTCGTTACCGCACGGTATGGAACTACGAGTCTACCGCAACATTGCACTTTTATTTGCTCTCCTGCTTAGGCAAAGCGCAGCCTTATTAGGGAAGTAAGCATACTCGGGGAGGGAATGGATGAGCTTGCTGGGGACCATTTCCTTCCTGAAGAAGTTTGTTTCCCCGAATAGACTGCAATTCAGACCACAGTTTTTTCCTAACGGGAAACTGAAATATTATTCTAAATCTAGGAATGATTCTGAACATCTCTCAGTGCGGCTATCACCTGAGGTGATAGAAAGAAGGTGCCGGACATCTGGATAGGGTTTCAGATGTCCTGGATCTTAATCTGAAAGAAGTAAAAGCGATTCGGTAGTCCCTCCAGTCCTCGAAACGAGTTTTTGAGAACCAGTGGTCCAGATCAACTCTGATATTCCACAGCTCTCTCATATCTTAAGAAGTATCTTCTCTCGGTCCTTGTTCGAGTTTACGAGAAAGAGCCTATTATAACAACAGGCGTAGAATGTAACGATCCTCTACAGGTTCGTTACAGGATTGCAAAAGTCCGTACGAATCGTCTCGATCGACGGCAGCAACTATTCACTTCCGAGTGGAATCTTTCTTTAGAAGTAAGTTGAGAGTTGTGTAGACTTTAGGGACGCCCTTTCATTCTTCTCTTCGATATGTTGAGGACGAAGAGGCTTCTTCTTCTCTGCTCCCTTACTCTCGATCCGGGATCGGTACCATTAAACGCCATCCTATGATATTGAACGGGGATGGATGTTTAGTCTCTTTTTCCCCTTTTTCAATCGCTTAGGAAATGTAATAAGAGGATTTATGATGTCACAGGGAGCGACAATGACGCTGATCGCCTCATGTTGGCCTTCAGGATCCTGGATTCACAGAGGTTCACATACTTCCTAGTTCACTTTCCAAGGACCTTTTCCGAGAGAGTCGGTCTACTCTAACTCGAAAGGTACCTATAACCTCTCCGCTCTGAGGTCTGACTACGTTCAGACTATCGAGATGTTGACAGGAATAAGATTACCGTCTTCCATTTCCGTCTGAAGAATGGATAAGCTGGCAGTCACAACTATTAAAGAATATGCAAATATGTTGTTGACGGCCTTTGGGCTCAGAGATTTGCGTCTGTCAAACAACTAAGCCCTTCACGATCTTTGAGTTCTGTGGAATCTCGAAACTCGCTCACCATCTACTTTTTGTCTCCCTGTTTTCTCGGAGTCAGACCACTCGTTGCGAGATCAAGGCGACATATAGTAGCCCTGAGTTTCTTGTTGACGAAGTTGGTTGCGTTTATACACCCCCGATGATCGTGTAACATGAGACCAGGTTGGACTGTCAGGCATTCTTCCTTCGGGACTGAATCGCCTTTTTGCTCCTCGCTCCTTTCTCCTGGCACCAGAAGCTCGAGTCAGGAGTTGATTCGCTGACGACGTTGGGTTGCGTTGATACACCCCCAAGGTTTGCTTAGATTGAATCGCCCAGGCAGTCCAGACACTCATCCTTCAGCGAAGAATAGTGCCTTATGGTCTTCAGGGTACAGCCTTGCTGTCCTTGATTCGTCTGACGGGTCAACTGGTCGGTCACCTTGACTTTAGTACAGACGGACTAACTGTGCATGTCCAGATCGAAGCTTTCAATATGGAACTTAGACGTAGTCTGAAGTTCTTGATGTCAAAGCATTCGAACCCCTCCTACCTGTTAACTTCTTGCATGTGATCAGGAAGGCCTTCTTCTAACCACCCTAGAGACGACAAAGAGGGTTAGTGAAATTTTAAGCCATCGTCACAAGTTTTGGCTTTAGAAAACACAAGGCGCTGTGCTCTCTAAGCCTTCCGTTGTGGCCTAAGAATGGAAACCCGTTTTGTCCTTGGGCCAGGAGCTTGGAAGCAAGGATGGCACAAGTTAGTGGGCAGGAGCCAGAGAGAGTCCTGTGCCCTGTCGGGTCTCTCAAGTTTTATCTACATAAAACTCAAGAAAGTCGAAGTCATTCGGGCAATCTGCAGTGTTCCGAAAAATACCAGACTGCCCATATCGAAGAACACCCTGGCTTTAGTGTTAAGGATTTCTTTCAAAAAATGCTCCTTCATTGTGTTTGCACAAAGATTTGAAATCTTTTTATCTGAATGCTCACGAGGTGAGGGCGCAGCCTCGGAAGCATTTCAACAGAGCATGGCACTCAGCAACATCCTGAGTACCATGTTTTAGCGAAGCAACTCTGTGTTCACTTCACACTCCCTGCGAGATGTGAAGATGGCATATGAGATCTGCTGCTCGCTAGGGCCATACGTGTCTGCAGACACAATCTTGGGGGCAAGAAGTACCACTCATCCTATCCTGTAGAAAATGGTTAGGAAGAGCTCTTAATTTAGTTGTTGAGTCGCCGACAACGGCGACTTCTTAACTCTTAAGCCTTAAGAGTTAAGAACACCTTAACTTTGGCTAGGTTGGTCAGGTGGTGATATATATATATATATATTTATTTTACTTCTTAGCCCTCATGGTATGGTCAATATGGTCTAGTCACGTCGTGGTCTCGCCCCTGTTGACAGATCATCTGGAGTGCACCAGCTATATAGGTCTCTACCTCGCTGGCAACTCTAGTAGCACAAGCAGACTTACTTGGCAGTAACCACGAAGCCAGCTATGCTAACAGGTGGAACCAAGATGTAAATCATCTGCATGCATTTGTTTCCCAAAATCCTTCTATTCTGTCCCTTCCCACCTCCAAAGGTGGGATTCAGCTATATATATATCTGACAGGTAAGTTTCATGAACAAAATGATATTGTTATGATACAATAAAGTTTGTTCATACTTACCTAGCAGATATATATAATCAAGTACCCACCCACCTCCCCTCAGGGGACAGTGGAAATAAAAATTATGAATAGAAAATGGGAATGGTTCCTGATACCCGCCTCCCAGCGGCGGGAATGGGTACTAACCACCTGGCCGACCACTGCGTGTGTACGAAGTTTTTAAAATTCTGTCGGACTTCAGAAAATACAGCTATATATATATCTGCCAGGTAAGTATGAACAAACTTTATTGTATCATAACAATATCATTTTTGGTGGTGTGCATTTTGATGTTTAATTTTTATATTTTGGATTAGTTAACTGTAACAACAACTCGCCTGGATATAATTAAGCTTTAGTAGAATGTAATTGGTTGTATGTCAACATAGTTTAACTTTTTCTTGTCTAAATAAATTTACTTTCCATTTCAGAAATGTTATGAACAGAAACAATATAAAAATGGGCTCAAGTTTGCAAAGCAGATTCTCGCCAACTTCTCAGATCATGGTGGTAAGTACTTGTACAAAATAGTTCTATGAAGTGATAATATTTGTTGATTTATTTTGATTTGTCGGCAGTGTAGGCACCCAACATCATGGGAAATTATATGAAATGTTTCACCTTAAAGCATTCTTAGGACATGGTTTGCTGGATAATTTTTCACTAAATAGATTAACTCATATAACAGTTTTGCTTAGTGAAGGAGTAAAGGGCTGTAGAGTATGGTAACCCGAGACTGGCCACTTGTTATCATAGATGAAGCCTTTGGCATACTCCATGCAGTCAGCTTGTAATCAGAACTCATCTGATAAAAAGTATATTGGTTATTAATTTTGATTTTACTGCCTGTGAATCAACTTGAAACGGTTTGTGAATGTGGTAATAGTGAGAGGAGTAATCATCAAAAAGTCAAATTTATAGAAATAGTGGGAGAAAGATTAGTAGGAAGTCTGAGGAAATTATGGAGAGAGGACTTATGTAGATGTCCTGTGTAGATGGGAATTCTGGCAGAAAGTAAACAAGACAGAAACTAAGATCAACCATTAATTGAAGTATTTTTATGAAGCAAGAAATTATGTTTATTCTTGTTAATGACAAGCAGTAGATGTATTAATTCAGCTAAATGGAGAAACATTAATGCCACAGGTAGGGCTGTAAGCCACTATTGGAAGGCACACAGGTCTCAACATATCAGGATGACAAACACTTCATGTACAGTTATAAATATAGTTTTCATACAATCAACTTACCTGTCAGATATATACATAGCTAAGACTCCGTCGTCCCAGCTATGTATATATCTGCCAGGTAAGTATGTATGAAACTTTATTGTATCATAACAATATCATTTTGCTGGGTGGGAAAAGCAAAAATGCCTTAAATTTTTAGTAGATGTTAAATTGCCAGAGTGTTTTGCAAGCTATTGTCATATATTTGTGCCAAGTAATTACATAGTAAAAGTATCGACCCCTCGTGTGGCACTTCTTAATTGTTTTAACCAGGTGACTGTCCACCCACTACGAGGAACACCGGAACAACACGGCAGCCATTAAGCATTTCTTTTCTGCTGCCTGTGGTGTAAAGCTCACACAGTTTGCAAGAGTTTATGTTGGACTTTGCAGTTGTTATTTCATATTATTGGTGAAATGCAATTGTTTTGTTATGGTTAGTGTAGACTATAGTCACTCTTAAGTAAGACTTAGGACCACTATTTCAACAAATATTTCAGATTGTAGTGGTTCTAGTGTCCACAATTGCAGTGGGGTAGGATGTAAGGCAAGGCTACTTAACCCCCACAGTCTGGGTAAGGATGGCCAATTTAAAAGAAAAAACTTAAGAAAAAAAAACTCTTCAATGGTAAAAGGAAGATATGGGCGTTCACATGGTATTAAAAAAAAAAAATGCTAAAACAATATCTTTACCTTCCATGGGAAGTTGTAAGTGAATATTTCCCACTTGCAAGCCCCTTTTCCCTATGACAAGTGATAAAAAATAGTATGCTAATTTTACAGTCATAGTTCTCTCTAATATTTTTATTTTTGGTTATTTTTTCAAACTAAAATTACAGCTCAAACAATTTTATAAAAGATAAGAAATAAAACTGGGGACAAATTTTTAACATATTTATTATAAAATATTTACGATGCATCCCTGGATGGGAATTTGTGACCACATTCACCCTTACTTCCTCGACCAATACAGCTTCTCAGCTCACTCTAACTCTTACAGGGTGATATGAAGAGTGATATGTAGAATTAGGAACATTTTCTCACAAAATTTATTCAAACTGTGTGGTTCCAAATCTTGATCATAGATCCACGACACCTGTCCACTGCCCCGGAGTTATATGTGATCGCATATATACATACTATCCTCGGGCTGTAGGGGTTAAAGCCCACTCTGATTCTCATATTTTGGGGGCCAAGATTGTAGTGTGGATAAAACTTGTACTGAATGTGCAGTGTGGGATAGTAATCAATTGGAAGTTTTGATGTCTCATTTAGATTGGCTAGAGAAAGATTGAAAGGCGGCGGCAGCTCTAGAGCCGAAAAGCACTCTTTTTAGCTCAGAGGCTACACCCTTGTCTGTGTGTTAATAACGTTATCTCTTTTACCAAAGAAGCTGGTCTTCTCAAATATATCTGACAGCTGTGCTGTCTTAGTATATACTTTTTTTTCCCTTTTTGTAAGTTTTATTGTTATTTATTCAGATTAATTAACAATTCTTTTTATTAGAATTTTATTTGATTAGAATTTTTTTCTTATTTTTATCAGAAATTTATTTTATTTTTTAAAATCAAATTTATATGTATCTCTTTAAAAAAAAAATTTATAATATATTAAACAAGATTTTAAATAAAGTTAAAAGATCACACTTAGTATTCGGCGTCGGTGACCCTGGTAGTTGTGACGCCAGAAAACCCACAATCAATCAATCAATCAATCCTATTCCTACCTTTTCCCAATACTGGCCCTCCTGCTGAGCATCCCTCTACTCTTGTGCCTGGCTCCCTTGCTTCTGATCTTAGTACCATTGCCAGTATCAGACATATAACTCCAAAATTGAATTTTGGGTAATCATTTTGAAAAGGTTGGGAAACCCTGGTCTATTGGGCACTCTGGCCCCCATAGATGCCTTTGTCAAATTGACCAGGTTACATAGAGTTCTCCAGTTTTATCTGAAGGCCAGCTGGAACAGGAAAACACAGCTAGACATTCACGTCTTCCCGATCAAACCTGGAGATAAAATCAGACCTGTAGTTGTGGGTGTCAGAAGGGAAGTCCCTTCTTCCGCTGAATCCAGACCTAAACTTTGATTCTGATGCCTCGGACATAGGCTGGGAAGCCTTGCTAGAGAATCAAGAAGTCTGCGGGACATGGTCTCCAGATCAGCAGGGCTTACATATCAACATAAGAGAGCTGAAGGCAGTTCAACTAGGCCTTCAGAGTTTTGCCTTGCTAGTCTGCAACAAGTCAGTAGTGGTTCATGGGGACAACACCATGACCTTAGCCTATATTCAAAAGCAAGGCCTGAACCATTTCTTCTCTATGTCAAGCTGTGGGCAGACCAAAATCGATTCTGGTCACTCGGTTCATCCAAGGGAGACTAAATGTCATGATAGATGAGCTAAGTGTCAAAAGCAGGTCATTCTCATAGAATGGACCCTGGACCCCCTAGTTTGTCTAGATTTGG
>NC_061104.1:45013900-45055874 GCF_015104395.2 Macrobrachium nipponense
TGTGAACGTCGTCCGGTTGGGGCTGATCGAGACCTGACAGGAGAGAGCCGATTCCGACCCTCATTCCAGTCCTCGTCGAGGTCGAAACCTCAGGAGGACTGAAGGGATATATAACTGCGATGTCCGAAGACACGTAGAAACGCCTCTGTCGCAGTAGAGGAGGCGAAGGAGCTTGTTCGACCGTCCAGAACAGAGGGGGCCTTCTTGTCCGGAGGAGACGAGAGACTACCTTTGGCTCAACACAGTCGGCAAGCTCCGATCGCGGCCGCCCCACCGTCGATTTGGGTTCCCTCTCGGGCCCCAAACCGACTCGAGCCGAGACGTGGCTCTGCTGGTGGGAGCGGCGATCCTTCCCCGAGGTCATTGTGCTGACGAATCAGCGCCGTAACCTCGGCAAAGTTCCTCTGGATCTCGGAAGTCACGGCATCTTGCAGAGTGGGACCGTTAAGCCCTTCGAACAAGAGCATATTCCGAGAACCTTCCTCCTAAGAAGGGGGAACAGCGACAGCCCTCTCGGTCTTCCCCATCCACTTGCGCATACGTCCTGGCCGGTCCAAGAACCGTGCCTGGCACGTAGGGCGTCGTGGTGGGATCATGAGGAGCGCACCCCTCACGATCACTCCTCAATACCTCGCTCCTCCCGGTGGTAACCCGAGGAGGTTTGAAGGTACGGGAGAGCAGGCAGACCTGACGCTCCTATCGTCGCTCGCTGGCAGGACCAGCAGGCTTGGAGGGCTGCAGGCGATCGTCAACAACCCCCGCGGTGAACGATCGAGCTGCAGGCCTGGTCGAACCGTCTCGCTGTGGAGAACGGCTGGACCTGAGCACAGCGGCACTGATCTCGAGTGTCAGAAGAGCTGGTGCTGGTTGCCGTACCCGATCGCTCTCTGTGAGAGCGACGGTCAGGCGACCTGCAGGCTCCACTGTCGCATTGATGACCCGGTGCTTGTCCTCACGGCACGTCACGTCGCTGGTTCCAGCCGTGGCTGGCACCGGTCGAACGGGGAGGACCTCTTCCCAGCCTCAGCCCGTTGTCGGTCGTGGACCGTTTCACGTCCCCGGGTAGCCAGCTGTTCACCGAGGGAGGCTTGAGAGTGAGAGCTGGTCTGGTGAGAGTCGCCTGAGCGGCTGTCACCAGTCTTCCGCCCCGGTGCCGTGAACCTGACGCTGAGCGGACTCAGATGGTCTGGTTCCTGGCTGCACGGTCGCTGTTAGGCGACCGTACACTCGGTACCTCCCGCGAGCGAGAGGCCGAGACGGACCCTGATGCAGTGGCAGAACCACTTACGCCAGGCGAGGAAGTACCGGTGTTAGCCGGTACCCCTCTGTCCCCGTAGTCTTCTTCCTTGCGGAAGAGAGACGGGCCCCGCTCCCGAGAGCAGGAGGACCAGCGGAAGAAACCCTCCCGTCCCACCGAGGTGAGACGGGTCCCGAGAAGCTCCCGAGGAAGCTTCTTAGGAGGGAGGAGGCAACCTTCTTCTTCCTCGGCTGTAAAGCCTTAGAAGTCGAAGGGGAAGAGGCGGTCGGATGACGACCATGAAGAAGATGAAGACGACGACCACGACACCTTCCTCTCTTCTTCGTCAGCTTCCTCAGGACAGACGTAAGATCTGCTATCCAGGGCGGAGCCGGGGCTGCTGTAGCCGAAGCCACAGGGCCGGACGCACCTGTACAGACAGACCACAGTCTGGGTAGTACCACCACGAACAGGGACGACATCAGCAGGTATGGGTATCTCAGGAACAGCAGGCACGGCCAGCACATCCTCGGTAGGGACCGCCAGCGCAGCAACGGCAGGAACAGCCAGCGCAGCAACGGCAGGGATCGCCAGCGCAGCAACGGCAGGAACAGCCAGCCGCAGCAACGGCAGGGTACGGCCAGCGCAGCAACTGCCTGGACAGTCAGCCCAGAATCGGCAGGTACGGCAGGCAGCACCGGAAACACAGGAAGTGGAGCAGCAGCCAGCAACATCCTGTTACCGGCGGCAGGTCCAGGGGCGAGTTCTAGGGCAGCGGAAGTGTGGTCGCTGCAGCGCGGCAACCACGAGCGGCGGCGGCACGCCCCCTCTCGGTACGGTGAACGGGTCACTTCACAGCTTGGCTAGGCAAGACTGTTACCCCACGCGAGGCGAGTACACCAGGTGTAGGAGGACGTCGTCACCTGTAGCGTGGTCACCACTCCATGGGTGACCGCAATATGCCCAGACATAGAACCGCCGCCCCTGGACACCAGCACGCTCTGCAATTGGAAGGACGCCCATACCTCACCCAAGGTCCACCCTCGTGGCAGTATCACCTGGGGAAATAAAAGTAGTAGGCGTTAATGGAGGGGAAATCCCACCCCTCGTGCGGGGGTTTGATCCCTCCCGAACGAGTTGGAAGACCCTAATACAATTGTACATCGGGCACCGAGCGCCCTCCCCCGCGCTCGACGGATCGGGCGAGGAGAAGAACGCCGATAACCTCCCCACCCCCCCCACCCCCCCCAAGGGGAAGAGTCATCAGTGGGAACTGCGTTCTCGTCCCCTCCCCCCGCACAGTTACCCATGTACCCAACAACAAAATAAGAGTCTAGCAGTCGTGCATCGGCACGAATACAAGGCATACGGATCAATTCCCTGACTGAGCGGAACTTGAACCAAATAATATGATGCAATCAATAATAAGGAACAAAATGAAAATGCATCTTGCAAAAACGATTCACTTCACAATGAAAAAGGGCTCGGATCGAGCGCATTTGCGCCCTCGGTACCGAGCGTAAGGGTGAAAGGTTTCATTCCTTACCTTATGAATCAAGGTTTCTGGAAACCTTGATCCATAACGAATTGATGCAATCAACAGATATATGAAAAT
Source organism: Macrobrachium nipponense (assembly GCF_015104395.2). NCBI lineage: Eukaryota > Metazoa > Arthropoda > Malacostraca > Decapoda > Palaemonidae > Macrobrachium > Macrobrachium nipponense. Next base: position 45,016,753 of record NC_061104.1, read on the forward strand.
GAAAAGACTACTGCGCTTGCGATTTCACTTCATACAATCAAAAAGAGATAAGGATCAATTCCATGAATAACGAACATTGACCCAGTCAACATGCAATCTCAATAACAAAATGAAAATGAAAAAGAACTGTACTGCGATTTCACTTCATTCAACATAAAAAGGGGAAGGATCAATCTCCGGGCAAGCTCGGAAACTGATCCAAAATGAGTATTGCTACAATAAAATAATCTATGAAAATGAAAAAGAATACTGTACTTGCGATTCCACTTTCCATACTGAATAAGTTTCCGTGCCGATAGTATCGATCGGCAACGGGCACACAGGTCAAAAAAAATATAAATGAAAAGAGTACTTACTTTACGATTTTCATCTACACATTTCCAACCCAATATACGCTCGGAGCGAGCGCTCCCGCCCTCGCACCGAGCATACACAATACGAGGATCATTCTGGGAAAATGAATTCCCGCAATTACGCCCTTCAGTTCCCGGCACTCGGGTAATCGGAGAGCGTTGTGCAGCAAGATCCTTTAATTCACAATTGAAAATCAATGAAATGATTGTACTTACAATTCAGTTTCACTAGATACATCGAAAAAGAAAAACACAATCATGCGGAAAGCAAACGACGATGAAGCGGGCAGAGAGCGATGATACACGTCCACACGCCAGCAGGCCGAAAGCAAAAGTGATTTGTTTACCTCCCAGTGCGCTCTGCGCGCGCCTGTCGGACAAGCAGTTAACTACCGAAACCCCTTGTTCGAAAGCTTACGACCTATCCCAGCTTTGCCGCTAGTACCTTCTATTGGTAAAAGACCGAAGGTTTGTATGCCGTGTCGGAACAATTTAAAAGTAATTTGTACCAAATTTTAAATGTAATTTGTATTTTATTCCAGGGACATAAAAAACTACACTTCCATATATAGATACCTAGCCAGATCACACCCCACACTTAGATCACCCAGAGAAAGATAAAAAGGAAAGATATGAAAATATATGGGGCAAACGAAACTTGCTTTAAAGAGATAAGAGTAATCATGTCCTCTCTTAAAGGCAGTAGGAAAGTAACTGATGGGTTACGGAATGCCCAGTGCATCGTTTGTTTTTTGTTTGTTTTTGTATGGTGCTTTTTACGTTGCATGGAACCAGTGTTAATTCAGCAACGGGACCAACGGCTTTTCTTTTACGTGACTTCCGAACCACGTCGAGAGGTGAACCTTCTATCACCAGAAATACACATCTCTCACTTCTCAACGAATGGGCCGAGAATTGAACCATCGACCACCGAGGTGAATGGCTAATACCATACCAACTACGACGCTGAGGCGCTGCCCAGTGCATTGTGGGAACTATCAATGCCCCGTGACCAGGTACAGATGCCAATAGTCCCTGGATCATACAAGTTTTCTATTAATTCTACTGCTTGTACAGCTGGCACTAGTATACATCCTAATGTTAAGACAAGGTTTGTTTTGTATATGAAAATTTTTTATTTATATAGATTCTTGGCATTATGCCAAGCACTGGGGCAACTAAGGCCATTCAGCACTGAAACGGAAATTGTCAGTAAAAGGTTTGAAAGGCATTACAGGACGAAAACCTCGCAGTTGCACTATGAAACAATTGTTAGGAGAGGGTGGACAGTAAGATGAAAGAAAGAGAATTTGAACGGAAGTACAGTAAAAGGAATGAAAGTAGTTGCAACTAGGGGCCGAAGGGACAATGCAAAGAACCTTAAGTATTGTCTATATTGCACCGATGAGGTGCACTGACGGCACTATCCCCTATGGGGGACTAGTGTAAAAGGATTGTGATGAAATATAAGTTTTAATAACAGGCCCTGTTATTGCAGTTTCACATCCAGCCATATACAAATTACAAGGACATTACTACCCATGATGAGTCCATGGTTTTCATGTATGTACAGTAATTTAGGCCATTTGCTACTTCTCATTATCAAGTACTTTAACCAGACCACTAAGCTAATTCATTTAGCTATCCCAGGCCTGGCTTGAGTGGCCACAAGGGTTTGTCTTTATTAATTAGTTTTTTTTTTTAATCTATAATTGGATTAGTTGAACAAAATTTCATTTTTTTTCTTTTTCAAAACCAAACATTTGTTAACCCTCTTACGCCGATTGGACGTATTAAACGTCGAGTCAAAATATCTCCCGTATGCCGATTGGACGTATCATACGTCGGCTCAAAAAAGTTTTTTTAAAAATTCGCGCAAAAATACTTATAGGCCTACCAGCCAAAAACTTTTGAATCACGCGCCTTGGGGGATGCTGGGAGTTCACGGATCAAGGCGTTGTTTTGTTTACAATCGCTACGCAGGCGCGCAAGCGCGAATTTCTTTCTTATCGCACTAAAAAGTATCAGTGACACATCTCAAAAATTAATTTCGCACTTTGACCTAATTTTTGCGCCATTTTAAAATTATCCTTTACATGAAGATTATATATGAAAAATGTGTGCATTTCATGATAAAATACAACAAAAAAATACTCATGATTGTAGCTTTTATCAGTTTGAAATATTTCCATATAATAACGATAAGTGCAAAAAATTTCAACCTTCGGTCAACTTTGACTCTACTGAAATGGTGCAAGAAACGCAATTGTACGCTAAAATTCTTATATTATAGTAATATTCAATCATTTGCCTCATTTTGCACCAAATTGGACGTCTCTAGCACAATAATATTTCGATTTATGGTGAATTTATGAAAAACTTTTTGCCTTACGTCGTCGTGCGATAACTCTTCCGATAAATTTTTTCGTTGCGATTGTCCTAATGTTTGCACCCTTTTAAATTTGCCGTTACATAAAGTTTATATATGGAAAATGTGCGCAATTTCATGCATAATACAACAAAAAACACCCATTGTTGTAGCTTTTATCAGTTTTGAAATATTTTCATATAAATAACGTTAAGTGCAAAAATTTCAACTTCCGGTCAACTTTGACTCTACCGAAATGGTCGAAAAACGCAATTGTAAGCTAAAACTCTTATATTCTAGTAATATTCAATCATTTACCTTAATTTTGCAACGACTTGGAAGTCTCTAGCACAATATTTCGATTTATGGTGAATTTATGAAAAAAAAAACACTTACGTTCGCGCGGTAACTCTTCCGAAAAAAATCAGATTTTTTTTGTGCGATTGTCGAAGTTGCACCATTTAAAATTAGCTGTTACATAAAGTTTTTATATATGAAAATGTGCGCAATTTCATGTAAAATACAACTAAAAATGATTGAAGGTTGTAGCTTTTCTCTTTTTTCGAAATATTTGCATATAATCATAATAAATAGAACAGGACGTTTCGGATCAAATTTGACTACCGAAATAGTTTGAAAAACGCAATTGTAAGCTAATACTCTTACGCCTAGTAATATTCCGTCATTTTTCTTCATTTTGAAACAAATTTGAAGTCTCTAGAACAATATTGTGATTTATGGTGAATTTTTGAAAAATATATTTACCTTCACTCCGCGCGCCGATTCGCGGCCGCAAGTCTCCGAAATACGTACATCGCATTATCCTAATATTTGCTCCTTTTCATATTAGCCGTTTTATAGTTTCATATATCAAAATGTGCGCAAATTCATGAAGAATACAATAAAAAATAATTGAAGGTTGTAGCTTTTTCCATCTCCGAAATATGTGCATATAAAAAAAAATATATATAAAAATTTCGACATTCAGTCAAATTTAACTTGTCCGAAATGGTCGAAATCTGCAATTCTAATCTAAAACTCTTACACTATCGTAATATTCAATCATTTTTTGTCTTAATTTTGAAACAAATTGGAAGTCTCTAGAACAAATATTTAGAATTACGGTGAATTTTTTGAAAATGGGAAAAATTATTTTTTTACGTCCGCGTGTTACGAATTCGTACATCAATTTTTGTGATAATATTTTTCCGGTGTTGCTTTTATTGTTTTACTATGTATTATATATCAAAATGATTGCAATTTAGTGTAAAATAAAAAAAAAAAAAATTAACTCGTTAGCTTTGACCGTTTTTTGCACAGCGTGATTTGAATACAATTATCTATGAATTTTTTTTTTTTCACTACCATATATCGCATTATTTACATATGATAATGATATTATTTTTCATTTCTGATGATTGCATACTAAACTTCAGGCAATGACAAAAAAAATGAGCCAAAAATGAACTCTTAATCTTCAAAAATTAAGCGCACTGTGATTTTTTTTTGAAAAAAATTATTTTTTCCGCTTCCGCGCTCACTCCAAACCGGCGCGGCATACGGGAGAGGTTTTTTTTTGATTTTTTTAGGGGCTTCGGCCGTAAGAGGGTTAATTACATTTGACGCTTTCTTTCTCCAACAAAGATGTTCAACTGCCAGCCTACTGTTCTGTAGGTATATGGACTGGATTACGCTGGGTTATTCATCAAACAAGAGTGGCCATTCTGATGTGTAAAAAAATTACCCCTGTCTTAATATATCTGTCCATTTGGATATGATTTCCATACTACAACTTTGGCTCGCAATGATTGTTTTAATGCAATTATCATCAATTCGATTCCTGATACGTAATAGTTCCAGCTTTGGCTGTATATTGGCTTCATTTCCTTTATTGTCCTACTTCTGTTTACAAATTATAAGAGAACATGTGTCCAATAACATTAAAAATTGTAAATGAAGGCTCAATATGACTAGTGAGTTAGCAAGAAAAAATGTTTTCCCTGTTAAATAAACCTTCAAGGATGATCATCCTTACATCAAGAAGAAAGTATTGGATAAAAGAGTAAAACATATTTCTAATGAAGCGTATTAGAGTTTGATACATGCAAATAATCTAATATCCTAATTCTTAAAAGAAAATAATCTGAAATGAGCTCACCTTTAATATTTTTCCTTTAACTATATACAACTCTATGAGAGTTGGAGTATGATCTAATGCCCGATCTATTAACTGTAATGCCTTCTCTGAATCGCCTAAATAGCTGTAATGTTGTGCCAGGTACATCAAAACATATAATATAGACGCTGGTTCTTTGTATTCGTTATCTGAAAGGCAACAAAATATGAATATACATTTCATGAATTCTATGCAAAGTACCTCTAAACAGGATCTTTACACCGAGTTGGACTGAACTTTCTTAGGGTAAGCCTAATTCAAATATCACAGACAATACAATATCCATAAGATTAACACTATGGATTCACAGACAACAACAATATCAATAAGATTAACAATAATGGATAGAAATAAACAATCATATTCCAAAAAATTATTGGAAACAGCAGTAAGTACCAACATGCTTGAATATGCATCCTATTACTCAAATAAAGCAAAGTGGTTATACCTGTTTCACATAAATGTCCCGTCTCTTCAAGGTTTTTAAGGTAACGGTTCATGAGTTTTTCAATAATCTGTACTCTCTCAGAGTCATTGTAAAGTGGCCGTATATCTGTGAACAATGGTGGGACACCCTTTTGTAACGATGCCCGCAAGTATGGATCTAAAAGTTTTTCTAATGTTTCCCCCTTGGCATAATTGAGTGGTAATCGTTTAGGCACTTGAGCACGGGGAAATCTGAAAGGAAAACACTATAAATAAAAAAATTTGAATGGCAGACCATGCAATATTAAAATAAACTCAAAAAACCTAAAACTTATGAACAAATTCATATTAAGAAAACCTGTGATTCTGACAAAGGTTCATGATTATTCATTTGAAGGTATAAACAAGGTCCTTGTACCAAACAAACTTCTTTCATACAGCAGGCATTTGAAATCTTATTGATATTGACATGATTGAAAAAAAACATAAATAATGAGCTTTTTCACACTGGCACCTCAAACCTTGAGACTTCAACTTACTACATTTCATCATTTAGCAGGTAAGTCAGTCTGAAAGAGTACAATCATATTCATTACTTAAACAGAATAATTGGTAATATACAAGAATAGGTGGACACCCAAATAAATGCAACCAATACTCATTTTTAACATTCTGATGCAGCCTCTTTGTTTTTCCTGGTTAACAAAGCCAACATTCCCATTCTTTAACTGTCTCCCACTCCCTCAAAAAACTTTGCGAGTGTATACCACAAGCCCTGCACTCCATTTCAAAATGTGATCTTTTGTTTAGTGGCATTCCCTTCACGGTGACTTAACATTTAAACGCCGACTTGACATATTGTATGTCGACTAAAATTGTCTGTCAGGTGCTTAATTGACGTACGATATGTCGACTACAACAAGTTTTTTTAAATATTGCGGAAAAATAGTTATAGCCTACTTTGCGAAAAATTTTAAATCCCGCCCCTTGAGGGATGCTGGGAGTTCACGGACCAAGCTTGTTTATTTTGTTTTTTACAAGCGTTACCCCAGGCGCGCATGCACGAATTTTCTTTCTTCTTACACTGAAAAGCATCAGCGACACATCTCAGAAATTCTTGTCACTTTGTTTTGTAATTTTTGCACCATTTTTTATATTAGCCATTACATAGAGTTTTATATATGAAAATGTGCGCAATTTCATGTAGAATACAACAAAAAAAATAAAACCCATTATGTGCTTTCATTAGTTTTGAAATATTTTCATATAAAAATCACGATAAGTGCCAAATTTTCAACATTCAGTCAACTTTTGACTCGACCGAAATGGTCGAAAAATGCAATTCTAAGTTAAAACTCTTACATTCTAGTAATATTCAACACTACTTCAATTTATGGTGAATTTTTTTGAAAAACACTTTATCCTTAGGTCAGCACGCGGTACCTCTACCGAAAATCACTCAGAAATTCTTTTGTCAGTTTGTCATAATGTTTTCACCATTTTATATTAGGCATTACATAGAGTTTTTATATATGAAAATGTGTGCAATTTCATGTAGAATAATAATAATAATAATAATAATAATAATAATAATAATAATAATAATAATAATAATAATAATAAGAAAACCATGGTTGTAGCTTTTATCAGTTTTGAAATATTTTCATATAAATCATAAGTGCCCAAATTTCAACCGTCGGTCAACTCTGACTCGACCGAAATGGTCGAAAACCAAGCAATTGTAAGCTAAAACTCTTATATGCTAGTAATATTCAATCATTTACCTCATTTGCAACAAACTGGAAAACTCTAGCACCAATATTTCAATTTATGGTGAATTTTTGAAAAACACTTTATCCTTATGTCCGTGCATTAACTCAGCCGAAAAATAACTCTGAGATTATTTCGTCAGTTTGTCGTAATGTTTGTACAGTTTTATATTAGCCGTTACATAAAGTTTTATATATGAAAAAATGTGCGCATTTCATGTAGAATACAACAAAAAAAAACAAAAATCATGGTTGTAGCTTTAATCAGTTTGAAATATTTTCATATAAATCACAATAAATAGAAAAAATTCAACCTTTCGGTCAATTTTAACTCTACCGAAATGGTCAAAAACTGCAATTGTAAGCTAAAACCCATACAGTCTAGTAATATTCAATCAATTACCTACATTTTGCAACAAATTGGAAGTCTCTAGCACAATATTTCGATTTATGGTGAATTTTTGAAAAAAACTGTGTTTTACGTCCGCGCATTATGAATTCATGGATCATTTTGTGATAATATTTTCTCTGTGTTGCTTTGATAGTTTTACAATTTGTTATATACCAAAATCATCACAATTTAGTGTAAAATACAATGAAAAAAAAATTAACTCATTAGCTTTAACCGTTTTGCTCACAGTGCGATTTGTATACATTTATATGAATTTTTTTTTTTACGCTGTCATATATTCCAATACATATTTATATATGTTAATGATTTTTTTTTTTATTTCTGATGGTAGCATACTAAACTTCAGGCAATGACACAAAAAAAAGGAGTCAAAAATAAAATCTTAATCTTAAAAAAACTAGGCGTGCTGTGATTTAAAAAAAAAAAACCCCCCAAAAAAAAAAAATCCCACTTTGGCGCTAACTCTTGAATGCCGCCGGCATACGAGAGAACGAGAGACACTGGTAAATAGCGGCTTGGCGTTTAAGGGTTAACTAAAATAGTAAGATCTATTCTATGAGTGTGTTCTTGCTGTGCTACAATTCCCCTTTCACATCAATGAATTTGTAATCAATCTATGATCTAGCCAATTTGTCTACAACACACAACACTAAGTTTAATTATACAATAGCGCCTATCTTATTACCCCAAACCCAGATGACTGCATTCATTGCTGAATTCATCAGCTTACAAGACCATCCCCAAAAATAACAAGGAGATAATGCTACATAACCAGAGATGGCAGACAAATAAGATGGATTTATTTTCAGGCAACTGCTACACTAACTCTGGGGTATTATGTAGCTTATACAGTACTACTACTTTTCTTGGATCTTCATGACAGATCTTGCTACTCTCTGAAGCGCAAGACCCCAAACTGTGCAAAAGCTGAGGTACCAGTGTAATATCACAATAAGTACAGATTTGTTCTTATGGTAAAAGTTGAAAGTGTTATTGTATTATTACGCACAACTGTTTATTTAGTAACAAAGTACTGCATAAATCAATTACGAACCAGTCATCACATATTTTTCAGTTAATCCAAAATACATCATCTAATGAAAAGATGTCATCCCTCCTATAAAATGAAAAAATTTTTCTATACGGGGTCTGCAATATACTAATTATTCATTCCTTTATGTGCCAGACGAAAAAGTAAAGCAAATCTACTTGCATCCATGCCACTGTACTACCTTGAGCCTCAGTACATATCAGTCACCGTTCCATCTTTTGTTTAGCTAGTAAAAAACACCAAACAATGAGTTTGCACAGAAATGTGTGTTTCACACCAAATCATAATTTAACTTGACTGGTCAAATTTCTGAAAACCTAAAGCTGATGATAGTGCCTGATAGGTCTGTATCCAACTCTAAAAACCTAAGACATGATCATTTAAGATCTAAAAATACCAAATTGTAACTAAATTTGTATTTTTCATAACTAACAAACCTGAGGTACGTAACATTGATGGATTTACTAGCGCCAAAGCTGGAAAACCGTAGAATTAAAATTATTACACTGTGAGATCCAGGGACTAATGGCATCTATACCAGGTCCCACGGGGCATGTATACCCAGAATGCCCACGGCTACCTGTGACCCATCAGTTATATTTCTAACCCAGTTTAGACTGCTAGAGGGGTGGTTCGAGGTGGGCCTTTAACTGTTAAGACCTCAGGTTTGTTAGTTATGAAAAATACAAAATTAGTTACAAAATTTGGTATTTGTTCATACACGAAACAAACCCCTTCCGGTCTAACATTAGGATAGACTTACTATTGGAGGGAGGTAAGTCTCTACAACTGACTGGAGTTTGCCACCTTATCCATTTCCGAATATATAGGGGAAATTCTAAGAGAATGGACAATGAACCTAGGACCAAAGATATAAGCGGATCTATTGGTTTTCTCCCACTGGGTGTAGATACCATTCTACTGTTTACTCTTGTCCCTGCGACTGGATCCACCTTCACCCCTCTTTTCCTTATTATCCAGAGGGGTGTTGTTGTACTGAAAAGTATATCATCAGCTAAGATAGCTTCACAGTATGGCTGACCATCTCACCTGCATCTAGTCCGTTCCAGCACATGACGGTACTCTCCTTCATATTGCCCCCCGTAGTTAAAGGAGTAGGAAGAAAGTAGTAAAGAAAAAAGACCAGTCTCCATTCAGTTCATTCTACTTTCATACCTTCATCTTAGACTAGACGCAAAACTGACCCGCCAGGGGCACTGGATGAACTATATCACTTGTTGGGCCGCCACCACTGGACCCAAGGAAAAGGTGTCCAAGGATCTATGGGCAACATCTTTCAAAATAAAATGAGGTGAAAGTTGTTTTGGCGCTTCCACACGCCAGCTTTCAGAATTTTATCCACAGAATGTTCCTTCTTAAATGCCAGGGAAGCACTCACACCCCTGATGTCATGAGCTCTAGCTCCCACCTGGCTATCTGACCCTCTGTCTTCTGCAAGTATAAGCATCTCTGATCGTCTCCCTTAGCCAAATGATATTGTATTCTTGGACATTCCTTCTTGTTCCGTCCTGTACTTACGAACAACTCTGGCACCGGCTGAGGTGCCTTGTTCTCTTTTTTAAGTAACTCCCTTAGTGCCCTTTTTTTTGACGGGGCACAGGAGCATTTCAGCTTTGTCGTTGTCTACAAAGTTCTGCCAAGGAAGGTATGGTAAAGGAGTCGTTTTTGAATCTGCCCGTCTACTATTGTTGGATTTGGTCTTTGCCCACGAATTCCTGGGCAAACAAACTCACACACCATTGATCTCCAACCTCTCGAGTGCTTTTATGAGATATGAGAGGCCATGTAGCTCCCCCACCCTTTTGGTTTGAAGCCAGGGCCAATAAGAAGAGCTGTCTTCAGGGTCAGGCTCCTATCCGTGGACTGCCTTAGTGGTTCGTAGGGGGGTTTTGTCAGACTACTCAGTACCTTGGTCAGATCCCAATCTGGGACTTTTAGCTCCTTTGGTGGGCATGACTGTTCAAAGCTCCTCATCAGCATGGCCAACTCCCATGAAGACGATATGTCCACTCCTTTCATTCGTAAGACTGAGGCTAGAGCCGCCCTGTACCCCTTCACTGCAGATACAGACATATGTTTTTCTGTTCTGAGATATATCAGAAAGTCTGCTAACTGCTGAATAGTGGTACCGAGTGGAGACACGTTCCCTCTACGACACCAATCACAGTATGCTGACCACTTCCCTTGGTATACTGTCGCAGATGATTTTCTGATATTACCTGCCATCTGAGTTGCTGCTTTCTGCGAAAACCCCTCGCTCTCGGAGGAGATACTTGACAGTCTCCACCCGTGAAGCGATAGGGACTTCACCGACTGGTGGTACCTCTCCACGTGAGGCTGACACAGAAGGTTGCTCCATGGAGTAAACTCTCTTGGCACATCTACTAGGAGTTCCAGTAGGTCTGGAAACCACTCTGCTTTCGGCCATAACGGGGCTACCAGGGGTCATCTTGAGGTTCTGAGACCGCATTACCCTGTTCAGAACCTGACGGATTAGACAAATGGAGGAAATGCGTACACGTCCAGATTGTCCCAGGGGTGTTGTAGCGCATCTTCTGCTACTGCCTCTGCGTCCGGGACTACTGAACAATACACTTCCAACTTTTTGTTGTACCTGGTTGCGAATAGGTCTATGATCGGTCCTTCCCACAACATGAGCATCCTGTCCACTACCTGTTGGTGTAGGAGGACCACTCCGTTCCCAGAATCTGATCCCTGCGGCTCAACTTGTCGGCCACTATGTTTCTTTTTCCCGGAATATACCTGGCCTTGATGTTCTACCAGGTTCTCTATAGCCCACTGGTGAAGTTGAACTGTCATCACATGTAACCTGCCGAGAAACTAGGCCTCCTTGCTTGTTTATATAATAAGTACTACTGTGGTGTTGTCTGACATCAATACCACTGAGTGTCCCTTTACTCTCTCCCTGAATTCTTGTAGAGCCAGGAAAGCTGCTTTCAACTCCAGCACGTTTATATGGAGTTCTCTGTCCTTGCAACTCCATTTTGCTGACACCATCAACTCCTCCATATGGGCTCCCCAGCCTTCTAGTTACGCATCTGAGAACAGCAAGAGGTCTGGGGAGGATTGTTGAAGGGGGACACCCACTGTCAGATTGTCGTCGTCCACCCACCACCAGCAAGTCTTTCCTCACTTCTGCCGACAAGGGAATTTGCTCGTACGGGTGATCTACTGTTGGTGACCAAAAAAACTCCTTCATCCTCCATTGTAGGGGACCGAAGGTGTAGCCTTCCTTGTGGTACTAGCTTCTCCAGGGAGGTTAGGATTCCCAGCACCACCTGCCACTGTCTTGCTGGCTGTGTCTGCTTTCCCAGAAAGGCATTCACCACTTGTTTGCATTTCTCTACTCTTTGTCTGTCGGGAATACTTTGGCTTGTATTGTGTCTATCACCATTCCCAGATATTCCAAACGTTGAAACTTGGATCCAGCTGCGACTTCTGCTGATTCACCACAATACCTAGGCTGTGCACAAAGCTGCAGGAGGGCCGCCCTGTCCCTGAGTAATTTCTCCCTGGACTTTGCTATCACCAGCCAATCGTCCAGATATCTTATTAGCCTGATCCCCTGAGCATGCGCCCACGCCGACACGAGGGTTGAACACTCTTGTAAAAACTTGAGGAGACGTTGTCAATCCGAAGCACAGGACCTTGAACTCGAAAGCTTTCCCTGCAAGACTGAAGCGGAGAAATTTCCTTGAAGACTGATGGACTGGTATCTGAAAGTATGCGTCCTTTAGATCGACTGTCAGCATAAAGTCTCCGATTCTGACTGCTTGTAGAACGTTTTCGGAGTTTCCATCTTGAACTGGTTTTCCTTATAAACAGATTCAGCGTTGACAGGTCTATTACTGTCCTCCACTCCCCGTTGGCTTTGGGTACCAGGAAAATCCTGCTGTAGAAGCCTTTTGTCGGACTGCATACTTGTTGCACAGCTCCCTTTTTTTTGCCATCATCTTCTTCACTTCGTCCTGCAGAATAGTGGCCTTCTGAGATTTGTGGGCATAAGTGACGTGGGGTAATGGTTGATCTGTCAGGGGCGGGGTTACCTCGAACGGAATCAAATACCCGATCCTGAGAACATCCACCACCCACTGCTCTGCCCCTAGTTCCTGCCACACCTTCCAGTGATTTGCCAGGCAACCCCCCACTGGTGTGGCCGAGTGATGGGAGGCGACCCATCCTATCTTCTTGAGCCTCTCCCTCTTCCCCTATTGCCCCTTCCTCTGTTGGTTTTCCTATTGGTGAAAGGGACCCCGGGGGGGGATGAGTTATCCTCTTTGGGGAAGAGGGTCTTGTGACTCTATTAGGGATGCTATGTCTCACTGTCTTCTTTCGAGACATCTGCTGTTGTCTTCCCTCCAAAGGAGTAGTTTGACTGTTAGAGGTTTTCCTAACTGCCTGTTGCACCAACCTATCGTTAGTGTCCATCCTTCTTCTATCTATCGCCTTTCCAGTATGACTCTGGCAACAGTAGTTGCGATTCCAAGATATCCCCATTCCTCATTGCTAACAGGGAATCCAAATCCACATTGCGGCTTAGTCTAGCCAATGCTGCATCTCTCTCATTAGCAGGAATATTTGTTGCCCAAACATTGGCACTTACGTTTGTTTGTCAGGTACGCAATCGCCTTGGACCCTGACTGTAGTAATCTAATGAACAATGGTTCATCCACTACTTTCCTTGTTGCTTCCGAGGATGCAATTTTCGCCACTGCTGTTGACCAAAGGTCTAACCAGGACGCAGCCTGAAAGACAGAAGAAGCTGTTGCTTTCTAACGTAGCAGCCTCTTGGTACGTCATCGAAGGGCACTCCATTTTAACCTGATCCAAGGTTAATCCAGGCCTTACCTTACAACATTAGGGTTCATTTGTCTAGACAGCAAAGGGACCTTCGGTGTCGTATAATATTTCCTTTGCTTTATCATTGGAGGGGGAATAAATTTAAATGATCTATTAGATCTTAAGGAATTATCCCTCCCTGCAATCTTTGCGTTTACGTGTTGCAAGACCGATTTCCGCATGACTCGAACAAGGCAATTCATACGACACCTTGGTATCCCTCTTTAGTCCAAACGCCATGTCAATTCCAGGAGGAAGCATACTGGCCGGTGTTCTGTCTTCTCCGAATTGACGAATCAAATCAATCACCTCTGCTACGAGGCCAGAAAACTCTTGGTTTTCTCCTTCCTCCGGCTCTAGTGTACCACTCTCCGTCACGAGAATGTTTTTGTCCCCCGCTCGCCTCTATCTTCTGATCAGACGGTCCCACCCGGAATCCACGGCCGCCTGCCCCTACGGCCGCGGTCTCTTTGATCTTTGCTGGCCGCTGTTGGCTCGATCCCAGATAGTCAACAGGGGAATGAGAACGTCTCACTCTTTCTCTGCTCACGGATCCTAGAGCGAGAATCTCGTCTAGATCTCCAAGATGAAGGCTCCCTTAAGACAGAGGTAAGTTCGTCTCTATTAGCATTGGCATCGTTTTCGAGCGTCGGCGAGCCCGGCCTCGGCCTTCTATCCAGAGGACACTGCCTTCCACGAACGTATCCGCCGAGGTTGCCACTCTCTATTTTCGTACTTTTAATAGGAGCCTTATCGTCCTTCGTACGTATTTTGAACGGCCTTACGGGCGAAACTGGGACCTGCATTCCATCCTCTGCTGCACCTTTCGCCCGCCAACGTCGATTTTACCAGAGGTATCGCAGTTTTTGCGATCCGAACTGGCAACTCCGCCTCGGCCGCTAGCTCGCCGGCCGTCACCTCTCTCGGCTTGTTCGGACTCTTGCGAACGGGCTTCGTCTTTTGTCTGCCAACCTTGTGCTTAATAGCCACTTGATTTTCCGACCTTCTTGCTGACTTGGAAATGACAGTCTTGGTCCGAAGAAGAGGAAGAATTGATTCTTCTCCTCTTGGCCCGAGGATCTGCTAGGAACTCCCGAATCCTCCTCCAACGCTTGACTCGGCGCTCGCCGTGACGTTATCGGATTAGCGATGACGCCGAACTAGAGGAAGAAGACGAAGAAGGCGAATCGAATCACTTTTTCTTTTTGTCTCTCTTATTCATTCTATCCTCTATATCCTGTAATTTCTGCATTACAGTTTGCATTGACGGGTCAGAAGGGCGTATTAGCGTCTGGGTGCAGCGAAAAAAGGCCGAGAATCGGTCTGTGACGTCATCACGCCTGCCATCTCAGAGTGTGACGTATGTGTGACGTCAATCCCTCTCGTAGGGAGAGACTGAGAGGTTTCTGCTGGCAACCGCACGTTTGCTGCCAAACTACCTCCCACGTTCTGCATCGCTGTAAAATACTGAGTGGGATGGTGAAGCCGCGGCATTAATTCCCATAAATTGCAAGCCCGGGGGATGAGGAACATTCAGCGCTGCCGCAGACCCTGCTGGAACCGTGACGTCATATAATGCGCAAGCAGACCATCCAAGGTTGGTACGCCTGGTAGGCCTAGCGCTGACCACGTACCAATCTAACCTATGCGCTTGAGTAGCAGGAGCCTGGAACAAAGATGGCGGATCTCCCCCTCTACTTGCTGGGAACAAAGGAGAGTGCAAATTATTCATAAAATTACCCAAGGCCCCTCCTGACGTTTCCGATACAGAACCGCTAGGAGAAACCGAAGGGGTATGAGACAATTCAAAAGCAGGTGGAGAAACATATGGAGCAGCCTGGTTTATTACCGATACAAAGAAGCCGGTAAGGTTTGGTCATCCAAAGATGGCGTCACCCCTTTTCTTTGTATTGGCTCTTTCCCATAGAATTCTTCCACTGTTCCACCGACCAACCGCGACAAACAGAACACGGATTAGTACCGTACATACGTTTCCTGCACCTACTACACGTTGGATGAGGATCCGTCGACACCGAAGTTAGGAACTAGAACAAGGGAAGACCACTGACTCCTGGGCATTTCCTTTGTCTCCTCTTCGAAGCGGTAGACGATCCCGATGTTGAGGCAAAATTCTCCATCATACCACGTATACACCTCCTTTACCAACAAACACTGATCACACTTGGAGAAAGAAAAGGAATGAAAAAAAAAAAAAAAAAAAAAAAATGAAATGGATAAAGAACGGGCAAACTGAAAAAAACCGGCTTTAAATGAGATAGACAGTAACACGTCTTATCTTAAAGGCGGTAGGAAAATAAACTGATGGGTCACAGGTAGCTGCGTGGGCATACTGGGTATACATGCCCCGTGACCTGGTTATAGATGCCATTAGTCCCTGGATCTCACAAGTGTAATTTTAATTCTACCGGTTTCCAGTCTTGGCGCTAGTAAAATCCTAATGTTAAGACCGAAGGTTTGTTTCGTGTATGAACAACCTTGGTTTATAGAGGGTCTGTAAAAGGAGCACAAAAAAAAAAAAAAATTAAAAAAAAATAAATAAATAAATAAAGAACCCATTGTCATCTCTTTTAAAAGTAGAGGGTCCATCAGCAATTACCAGACCAAGCCCATCTATAAGTGAACACTGCCAAGCATATCCAAGTGACTCATTTATCAGTACCCTACAATCATGTTGAATATAAATATTACTTCTCAGCTTGATCCCTAGTTGGGGTCACTGTTTTTTAACGAGCCTTTCATAGATGTTTCTAAGACTCGCTGAACGTTCCATTTCACAATTTGCCATGGCAGTATTTTTACTGAACATATCCCCTTCCTGACTGCACCCCTTATTCATCCATACTTGGGAATGAATAAAAAACAAATTATTCTTAAAGCTTTTGAAACTGAAGTAGTGAAAATGAATCATTAACGATGGGTCAGTAACAACCAGATAACAAAAAAGTTACTGAAATATGAAAAACACTTAAACATTCTTTGTACTACAAGCCCTTACACCTACCCAAAAAAAAAACAAAAAAAAAATAATAAATATAAAAAAGAAATAAATAAATAAATAAATAAGTAAGTCGAGGGTAACAACAGTGCTAACATGAAATTAACCATTACTTTGAAGTTGCAATCACTAAATTTTACTTAATAAAAAATGCAACAACTGGAAGCAAAAGATGCAAGACTGATCACTGAATGTTGCAGGATGTTAACTTCCCAAGAGAAAAACAAAATTTCTTACAATGGACAGCTAGAAACTCGAGACTGAAACCAACAGTGGTAAAATACCTGAATATTACAATATAAAGCACTACAAATTCTAAAAATTCTAAACTAATGAAAGTAAATGAACTGAAAGTTATTACACTCAAAAAGTTAAAAGAATGTTAATGAAATTAGACAACCTTGTATGACAGAAAATACATCTGGAACACTAACTAGCTAGTACCAGCTTGGTAAGCCAGCTAAGAAGTGAAGCAGGCGACTGATGGGTAACGAGGGTTTATTTAGGTGTCCCATGGCACACTAGCTTGCTTGGTACTCTTCTTTTCCAGAAAGTTTGCAGACTTGAAAGAGGGCTACACATGAAATATGGATTTGTTATGATGCAAAAACAAGCTTTAAGGCATCGGCCAGATATATTCAAAACATATAAGCACACATTATCTTGCTTGACTTTCACAAAAGAAACTACTTGTGTGTAAATGCAACACTGCAAACCACAAGGCTATAGAGATGCATCCATTAAACAGCACTTACTTCTCTTTGAGCTCTTCATATAATTTTAATCTTTCTTCAACTGTGGATAGGCCAAGGGATTCTTCTAAATTGAGGTAGTAGTTACGGTTCGGTTTTCCGGATTACGCTTTATCAAACCTCTATAAACTTCTGAAGCTTCATCTTTTCTATCTAATTTCACCAATAATTCACCTGAAAATTAAAATCACAATCTTACAATTAGGATTACAGCATTTAAAAGGATAATACCATTGAAAGAAATTAGGCAGAAGCAGCAATAATACATGTCTGCAATGGAAATGTTTCAAATGTGCCTCTTTCACAACTATAAAAAAAAACACCCTATTCTTTTCATCACCCTGTTGGCTTATGAAAGCCAAAAATTAACACCGTACTAATAAGTACTTATAACTGATATGAATACACTGTAATGAGATAGTCCATATTTAGCAAAATAATCTGTTCCTCAAGCAACTCAAGCTACTTTGATTATAATAAAATTAAAAAGTAGGCACACTAATAATACAAAGTATGATTATACAAGACATGTTTTTAAAAGGAAAACAAACTTCAAATTGAAAATAGATCATTTAAAAGATGTAGTAGATAGATATGAGGTATGTACTATCATTGACTGACTTCCAATGACAGACCTGGTTAATTTTAAAAAAATCACCACCACAAGGGATGCCTTACAAAATTACCAATTAACCCTCTTACGCCGATTGGACGTATTAAACGTCGAGTCAAAATGTCTCCCGTATGCCGATTGGACGTATCATACGTCGGCTCAAAAAAGTTTTTTTAAAAATTCGCGGAAAAATACTTATAGGCCTACCAGCCGAAACTTTTGTATCACGCGCCTTGGGGGATGCTGGGAGTTCACGGATCAAGGCGTTGTTTTGTTTACAATCGCTACGCAGGCGCGCAAGCGCGAATTTCTTTCTTATCGCACTAAAAAGTATCAGTGGACACATCTCGGAAATTATTTCGTCACTTTGACATAATTATTGCACCATTTTAAATTATCCTTTACATGAAGTATTAAATATGAAAATGTGCGCAATTTCATCCACAATACAACTAAAAAATACTCATGATTGTAGCTTTTATCAGTTTTGAAAACAATATTTTCATATAAATAACGATAAGTGCAAAAATTTTCAACCTTCGGTGCACTTTGACTCTACAGAAATGGTCGAGAAAACCGCAATTGTAAGCTAAAACTCTTACAATATAGTAATATTCAATCATTTGCCTTCATTTTGCAACAAATTGGACGTCTCTAGCACAATATTTGATTTATGGTGAATTTATGAAAAACTTTTTTCCTTACGTTCGTGCGCTAACTCTTCCGATAAATTTTTTCGTGCGATTGTCCTAATGTTTTGCACCCGTTTTAAATTTGCCGTTACATAAAGTTTTTTATATATGGAAATGTGCGCAATTTCATGCAAAATACAACAAAAAAAAAAACACCCCTGGTTGTAGCTTTTATCAGTTTGAAATATTTTTCATATAAATAACGTTAAGTGCAAAAAATTTCAACTTTCGGTCAACTTGACTCTACCGAAATGGTCGAAAAACGCAATTGTAAGCTAAAAACTTTCTTTATATTCTAGTAATATTCAATCATTTACCTTCATTTTGCAACGACTTGGAAGTCTCTAGCACAATATTTCGATTTATGGTGAATTTATGAAAAAAAAACATTACGTTCGCGCGGTAACTTCCGAAAAATCAGAATTTTTTTGTGCGATTGTCGAAATGTTTGCACCATTTAAAATTAGCTGTTACATAAAGTTTTATATATGAAAAATGTGCGTAATTCATGTAGAATACAACTAAAATGATTGGAAGGTTGTAGCTTTTTTTCTTTTTTTCGAAATATTTGCATATAAATCACGATAAATAGAAAAAAACCACGTTCGGTCAAATTTGACTCTACCGAAATAGTTGAAAAACGCAATTGTAAGCTAAAACTCTTACGGCCTAGTAATATTCTGTCATTTTTCTTCATTTTGAAACAAATTTGAAGTCTCTAAAACAATATTGTGATTTATGGTGAATTTTTGAAAAAATATACCTTCACTGGCCGCGCGCCGATTCGCGGCCGCAAGTCTCCGAAATACGTACATGGCATTATCCTAATATTTCTCCTTTTCATATTAGCCTTTTTATAGAGTTTCATATATCAAAATTTGCGCAAATTCATGAAGAATACAATAAAAAATAATTGAAGGTTGTAGCTTTTTCCATCTTCGAAATATGTCCATATAAAAAAATATATATTATTAAAATTTCGACATTCGGCGGTCAAATTTAACTCGTCCGAAATGGTCGAAATCTGCAATTCTAATCTAAAACTCTTACAGTATCGTAATATTCAATCATTTGTCTTAATTTTGAAACAAATTGGAAGTCTCTAGAACATTATTTAGAATTACGGTGAATTTTTGAAAATAACATTTTTTTTACGTCCGCTCGTTACGAATTCGTACATCATTTTGTGATAATATTTTCCGGTGTTGCTTTTATTGTTTTACAATGTATTATATATCAAAATGATCGCAATTTAGTGTACAATACAACGCAAAAAAAGTAACTGGTTAGCTTTGACCGTTTTCTGCACAGCGTGATTTGAATACAATTATGTATGAATTTTTTTTTTTCGCTACCATATATCGCATATTTACATATGACTAATGAATATTATTTTTCATTTCTGATGGTTGCATTCCAAACTTCAGGCATGACAAAAAAAAAGGAGCCAAAAATGAACTCTTAATCTTCAAAAGTACGCGCGCTGTAATTTTTTTGAAAAAATTATTTTTTTTCCACTTCCCGCGCTCACTCCAAACCCAGGCCCCGGCATAACGGGAGACGTTTTGATTTTTAGGGCTCCGGCGTAAGAGGGTTAAGTAAATAAGTTGCCTCCTTTATTCTAAACACCTCAGACTACTTGAACATTAATTTAATGCTTTTTCAGTTGTTTTGCTCCTGCAGAGTTTTCTCAACACGATAATATAACAAATTCTGATGTTGCAAAGTTCTAACAAAATGCTGATGTTGCAAAGTTCCTATATATACAAACCTAAGGGTTTTGTATGTTTTTTGTATGGAAATACTGCAGGGCATCAGCTGTAGTAAGTTTCAGAAGACAGTTAACAACAGTTATTACAGCCAAAACAGGTTGGGAGCAAAAGGGGCTCTCACATTGCTGCCCTATTCTCACATTTTTCTTTGGCGGCCCAGGGACAATGCAGCTCTGGTCTGAGGTGGATTAATGATGGAAGACTTGAGGTTTTGTAAATACAAATATAAAAATGACAATAATTCATTTGTTACTATAAAACACAAACCTCAGGTGGAAGAGAGAGAGAGAGGAGCGAGAGAGAGAGAGAGAGAGAGAGAGAGAGAGAGAGAGAGAGAGAGAGAGAGAGATGAGATAGAGAGAATGAGAGAGAGAGAGACTAGTTTTTGGCATAGGATGCCAGGGGTCCCTGATAGGGACCTGTACAACCCACCTCTCACTAAGGCAGAAGAGAGATGTAGGAAAATGGAGTCAAAATATTAAATGAGCTAAGAAAATAATGATCTGCTTACACTCACTGTTATATGGTAAGTGAAGGAGTTCATCTGGCCTAAACTTAAGGGGGCCGGCCGGACCCCTATATATGGTGGTATAGGGCGAAAAATGCAAAGTCATGAAAAAATTCATGGAGCTTCATATGGCAATTGAGAATACGTATACGAAATATTTCGTCAAAATTCTCTTACTTTCGTATTTAGTTACAGGGTAATAGTATCGTAACTCAATAAGCCTAAAAACATTGATCCGTACAAGAAAATGCAATATTCTTCTATTATCGTAAATTTTGATAATTATTGTCAAAGAAATTGGAGAGAAATGGCATCTGTAGACATTCCCCGAGGCAAGAAGGAGACTTCAGGCTCAGTACCAAGTCCAGTCCTGATTTAGTGCGATCACAGACTTCAAGTAGTACACGTTCCATTTTCACCTCTGCCATTACGCCCCCGCTTTTTTTACATATGTTTATGTATGTTTCGGCAAGAATAAATCAATCATGCTAATGAGGAAAAGACAAGGAAAACATCTCGCTAACATATAGACGAAGAAAAATCGCTCAGGTATTATTACAGAATATCATAATATATCGTAGTTAGTGAAGAGAGGGGGGAGGGTGCTTAGTAACGCCCCGTCTTGCTTGACAGCACACGTCACACTATGCCCAAGGCTACAATCTTTGAGCAAAGAGATCTTCATTTATGATAAATAACAAAGTTTTCGTTTTTCAATACCCATAATGGAATATGAAAATTACATAATCATGATTTATTAAATTGTCTTTGTAAAAAAAAAAAGAGTACGCCTTCGAGTTTCACCTCTTGACATTCTCTTCCATTTTACGTTTGTTTATCTTTGGTTGGTCGGGCAAGAATTTCATCATGCCAAAGAGGAAAATACAAGGAAAACATCTCGCTAACATACAGAAGAAGAAAATTCGCTGTAATAAGCCGAGTTAGTGAAGGGAGAGAGAATTGCGTAGGAAGGAGTGCCCCAGGCTGCGATATATGAGCAAAGGGATCATCATTTATGATTAAATTATGATAAATAAAATAGTTTTGGTTTATTAATACACAAAAAAGAAATATACATTCATAATAATCATTATTTATTAACATTGTCTTTATAGAAATACGAAGGAAAACTTTGAACGCCCGTATCTCAAAACTATACTTATTGACCTTCAAAAATATATCTTCTCACTTAGTTTTAAAGCTATAACATTGGAATTTGGTATATAACTCAGAAAGACAGCATAGAACAATCAAATAGAGCCCTTTTTTCCAATTTTTTTGTTTTTTTTTCGGTTTATTTTTTTTTTTTTTATAAATTTTTTTCTCCTGATTTATAGGGTTTATTTTTTTACCATATTGAAAAATTCAAATCTAGGCAAAAAATGACTTTTAGAAAAACTCTCCATTCGATTGGAGGTTCTACATCAGGTTCTATATATGGTAGTAATCCCAGGTCTTAATATTAAATATCAAGGGAGGAGATAGAATTTGGGAAAAATGTATTTTCGGATAAATCGCCCCCCCTCCCGGCGTCACAAAACCGAAGGTCAGAGGTCGAAAATCATATGCGGTTTGGAGATGTCCCAAGTCACCTTATTAAGTGGTATGAATATCAAAGTCCTGTCCTTAAAAAAGGGCATTGGCCGGCCGGCCCCCTTAAGACAGGATACTCTGTTGAGAAATTAACCAGCTCCATGACCACTCATGCTTATATACACATCCCTTGACACTGTGGTCTTTGAAGAAGAGGAAGGTGACAAGATATGCAGGTCATTCATCCATTTACTCTAGCCTTATGCTAACCATACCAAGTGTTTTTCTATCAATGAAAAGCTACGGTTGCTACGTGTGCAGAGTTGAATAGTCACCATAGGTACTAGAACTAATGCTGGCACAATGGGCCTAACTTTGTGACCTTTTGCCAGGATTGAAAGGTCGTTTTGCCAAACCAATATGACTGTTTGATCATTTCATAAGGCCTTCTTGTGTCTGCCTGTGCTGAAAAAATAAATAAAAATAGAAAAAATTAATAAATAAAAAAAAAAAAGTAGCAAACACAGGGATACATGATACACAGAGGGATCCCTGAGCTTTTATAACAAAGAACACACGACTGACCACACAGCTAACCCACCTTCTTTGCCAACATTAAGGGTAGCAGGGAGACGGTCCAGAGTTTAAGATTTTCTCTCTCGAGTTTCCCTTAGGGGTTTTGAATGGCAACCAGTTAGACTAAAAAGACAAGTTAGTCACTTTTCATTCCAGGGGCCCAGTTTGCATGGTGGGAAAGTCTGTTCATAGCATCTTTTGAGTATGGACAACTCTAACCAGGTCAAAAAGGCCAAATCGTGTGAGGTTGTGCAATAGGTTAACTGTGAGACTGAGAGGAGCTCGCTTTGAAGAAATTTACCAGAAATTCTGTAATAGGATATAAGGTTTTGTAGCTGTCTTCTTGATTGAACACCCCTGCCCACAAACACTAACAACAAAAGTATCGATCATTCACGCTTACCAGTGAGGTCAATAAGTTCTGGGGAGATCACTACCTGAATAATTACTCAACTAAAGAGTGGGAAGGCTCGAATGCACCTCCAACACAACCACCTTCAAGCCATGTGTGGACAGATGGACCATTCTTCCTCCATGACCTGGCCCCAATAACAGAATTGTCTGCCTTGGATGTACTGGACACAGAGCTGGGTGAATTGGTAACCCCTCACTCATGCACCTGCCTTGACAATAACAGTGGAGAATAAATCATCACTCCGGTGGACTCTTCACCCCCAGGCTTCTTGACATTTGACAGTACAACACAAACTGTTCATCAACATCACTGTATGGTCAATCACCCATTCTCAGGGTGCTTGCATTTTTGAAAACACCCAATGTCCTCCACATCCAGGTCCCACTCCTTCCAACAAATTAATTCAAGAACAGAAGCGTCCCTTGGGCAAGGGGTGGATTATGCAAACTATCATATGGGGGTTCTTGCCATTTAGCTAATAGATTTAATTTTTTTCTATCTTGCCAGAGAGACAGGGAGATTAGCAGATCCAGTGTAACTTCAGGCACAACCAAAAGAAAACAAGTGCAGGTGGAGTCACCCATAAGATATTGACTTCTCCTAGGATGACAGGAAACTAAGCTGAATGACCAGCCAAACCAATTTGGCTGTTACTGCTGAAACAGATGGTCTGTTACTTAAGGAAGCCTGCTGACATGAGAGTCCTTGGGAAAAAAAAGTCTCACTGCTGCAGTGACTATCAGGGTGCTTTAGGCAAAATATCAGTTACAAACTAACTGTGCAACCCCAACAATGCCAGGACTGAACCAACTGTTGAGATAGCAACAAAACAATATCCTGTGCAAACAGGCACTTGCAGAAACAAGGGTGAATTGCTCATATGAACATCTGAAGGTCCTTGCCCAGTCCAAGATACAATTCTACTGGTAAACAGTCCCTTTGACACAAAGCAATACTTCCTGAAGGCCTTGGTGGGTAGGATACAGTATTCCAAAAGACATCTTTCAAATCTATGTAAAGTATGATGTCACCCTCTCTCATGGAGGCCAACATGGAATGTAGTTTCCAGCTGGCTTCAAGTTTAATAGGCAAACTTGTTCACTGATGACAGCTTTAACCCGCCTCCAGACACCCAACAACTTCTATACAAAGTAAAATTTGACCCGAGGAGCCCAGAGACTAGTCTACAACTTGCAGCACATTCTTCCCAATAAAACCCCCTTAATTCCACTGATGAGGTCAGTACCTTGGTTGGGTGGATGAAGGTAAAACAAGTAGGGGACAGGCTTTGCTTATGAGATGTTTTTGTTTACTCCTAATGAAGGTAGTTTGGGGCAAAACAACTACCCAGGTCTCTGCTCCCTGTCACCTTTACGTTACCCAATGACATAAACAGGCATCCCACTACTCCAATGACAGGTAGAGATGAACAGAAGATTCTCAATAAGAAAAAGAATCATATCTTTTGCATAACAAATGTATTCAGTAAATTCAGATCCTTCCCTTAACAGAATTAAAGGATACAACTAAGACGTAACTTAAGTGTTTTGAAATTGAAAAACTGTTCATAAAAAGATGAAGGGCGTATCTATTTCTACACCAACCCCCCCCAAGCATAAGAAGGGAACAGAATTTTTAAAATTATATTACACTCAAGACAAACTACATTCTTTTGAGAAACTCTGTACCAAATTTTATTTTTTTTAAAATACCTATAGAATTAAACAAGCAGTTAACAGTAACATTTCGCTCAAAAACGTCTTTAGATGGCCTCTCCTGAAAAGGTGAAAAAACAGTTGCGCCACTTCGACTTGGTAGTGACGATACATTCCCATATAAATCCACATATCAGTGAGTCCGCGAATCCGGGGTTTACTGTATTGGGGCATTGGTGTATGGGGATTAAGTTTGTACTGGGGAGGTACAACCAACCTGTCACCCCATTGTCTCCCACCCACAAAAATGGAAAGGCAAGAGATGAGACTTTTTTTTTTTTTGCCTAAGTCCACTAAGTTTACCCCCATAGACTGGGGGAAAACCCTAGACAGAACAAGCAGGAACAAACCACATTGGAAGAGTAGGAGAGTTTCTCACAAGTCAGCTCAGCATTACAGTTTGCCCACTGCAAAAAGAGCATAAAGAATGAGGATCTACAATCACAGGAACAGTGACAATATACCTGCTCAGAAACTGCTGAAGAGCTGTCCATAAAACTGCAACCACAATACAACGAAAACCTAAAGAACATTCCAAAAAACAAGCCAAAGCCACAGCTAACTAAAGATTAATTCAATGTCACAAAGCTCTCAACAACATAAATAATTAGTGCCAAAGCTGCAGTGTTTTCTCTCTCTACAGTGGTTGAAGAAAAAGTGAGTTGCATAATCAGCGAGTTGAGGGCAACCCCTACCCCTCACCATTCTGCCGTTAATCAATTATACAATTTTCAAAGACTGATTCCTGCAGGAGCCTTGGAATACTCCTGTATAAAAAACAAAGGTGCATATTTTGTAGGAACAAATGCAAATCTTCAAACTTTCCCTATCATATTCCTCTGGAAAATGCTATTTTCCACATCACAAATGTAATAAATACACCATTATCATGTTCAAAAATTACATCAGTCAAATAACCCCTTTTGCTAAAGGCTCCAACAGACAACATACCTCTTAATTCCTGAAGTGTGACCTTATCACAAATATTTGCTTCATAGGTATTGAGGTGTTTCAAGGCTTCCTGTAAATTGGCACTTTCCCGTATTACAAGATTTTGATACAGAAGTAATTCACTGTATTCATAATCGTACGTAGTTTTCTGAGGGGAAAAGGCATATATTAGTACTATAATATAACTAGTGAATATTTTCAGTCCCAACAATCTCAGTGCCTAAACAATATTAGAGGGTAACACTGCAATGGAGTTTCTACAAAAAAAATTTCTCAACAATAGAAAAACTTGCAATAAAAAGAAGAGCACTCCATGGGAATGTAATTTCATGTTTGCTTTTTACTATTCCTATAATGGGAAATAAGGTAAAAGATGGAAGAAATTTAGAATGAAATAATGATATAAACTTGACACTTAGAATAGGTAGATGATGCTCTTTTAATAAGCAAAACACCACAAGATTTACAAAGCTTCCTCAACAGAATGCTGCTTACATTGAGTGATGGAACTCACACTTAATCTAAGAAAAACAGAATGAGGAACAGAATATGCTTAATGGAATGAAATATCATTTAATTCAATAAGAGTAAAAAAGGTAAACCAAACACCGAGTAGGCTGTCTAACCATAGGCAAGACCTAAATTTTTAGTTTCAAGGGCAAATTTCATGTTATACTTGATCATCGACTGAAATCTAAAAAAAATATGCATAAACATAATTTTTCTACAATCTACACAGCTGTCAAGTAAGTTAATTTCTCTAGGCTGGCAACAACAAAAAGACAATATAGCAACTACAATTTGTTTATTGTAAGATTATGCAAGAAAAAGAATCTACGATTTATCTTTACCGGTTCAGATATTATTTGTATGAAAACTGATATTACTCCAATTTTTGGGTGAGGGGGGAATTCCTTAAACTATACATGCTGGTGACTCAATTTTGGTGTGTGGATGAAAGATCATGACAAAATAAAACACATTATCCAAATGCATCCTTGCCAAAATACAAAATTGATGTACAGCAGTGTCCTGTATAATATGGATGGATGCCAATGGCTATGTAAAATGTAGGCTAAAAGCAAAGTGGTGGGACCTATGCAGTCACTTAGCACCGAGAGGTAACTGGGAGGTTTTAAAGAACAGGAAGAAAACCTCACAGTTGCACTATCAACCATTTTTAGAAAAGGGGTGGATAGTAAGATGGAAAGAAAAAGAGAATATGAAAGGAGGTACAGTAAAAAGAATGAAAGGGGATGAGGGTAGGGGCTGAAGGGACGCTGCAAAGAAGGAACCTAAGTTATGCCTACAGCAGCGCACCATGTGAGGTGCACTAATGACAGTACTACCTAAAGAATTTTCAAGCCTATAAAAACCATGTTGAATGTTCCATTAGAAACCTATGACAACTTTCAATGCTCAACAATATTTGTGCTAATTCCATTTCTTCCCCATATTAAATAAATTTTATTAAACCTATTATCACAATAAGTACTACTAATACTAGCTGAAAACAGGGACGAGAAAAATAATGGCTCAACCATGACAACCCGTTCTTGTGCAACACTAACAGGTAGTAATAACTCACGTGGTTAATGCATGAAAGCACAATTATACAAAATACAAACCAACCTGAATAGTTTTTCTAAACTCTTCTAATATCCTTAATGCTGTATCATAGTCCTTGAGTAAATGGAAAGACATGGCATAACCAATCCATGATGCTCGCTGGGTTGGTCGTAATTCAAATAGTTTGTACCGCGTGTCCTGCAATAAAGACAGACTTAAAATATATAAAATCAAAAGGAATGTACCAGAGAATAAGTAACAGGCAAGGTCCATAAACAATATATATGCAGCATATAGCCTTATCAATGAGCTGCAACGCAAACCATTTTTTTTTTTTTTTGCTAACTGTGAAGGGTTTTGCTAAATTTTTGGTAGCAAGTAATTTATTTGATTTAAAGTACTCACTCCACATAATACATAACAAGGGAATTAATACAAAAACATCTTAGGTCATTACTGTATTTTGCAAACCACAATGATATTTTGCAAGTGCTTATGGCATTCACTTGATCCTCACCTTATAACCTTCCAGATCTCTCATTTGAATCTGAAGTAAAGACAGATCTCGAAGGATCTGTAAATTGTCTTTGTCCCACTTAAGGGCATTTCGGTAACATTTGATGGCTTCATCATATTTTTTGTCAGAACGCTGTAAAAGACCAAACACATGCCAACAAACGTGACTCTTCAGATTGTTGCGTAAGCCTTGGCGTACAAAATTATATGCATCTTCTTTGCGCCCAAGACAATTCAAGATAAGGCCTTTCATTGCTAACGTTTCTGTAAAAAGAAAAAAAAATATATTGTGCACTTCATGAACTTCAAGCTGCATAATATCGATGGATTTACATTAAAAAATTATTCTTGGTATACCATAAAAAATAAAACAAAATACGTACTGTATTCTTTGCACTTACCAAAACCCAACACTTATAAAATTAATTCATTCTAAATAGTAAAATAAAGTGAACCTTGGCAAAAAATACATTCCATTCCTTTGTACTGAGAGATAACAAAAATGACAACCACTAACCACAAACTCATAGTTAGCTTCTCAATTGTTTAACAATAGGATCTATTCTTAAATGTGGTGAAATGTAAAGCAAATTAAAGGGCACAGATCAAAGCTAGTGGAGGGTGAAGACTGCCAAATATTTCTAGTACTGTATCAATTTTAGTCCAAAATATAGTAAAAAAAAAAATATATTTCTCAAAAGCTTTTAATTTTTCATCCTTTATTTAATATATACAGTGGATCATCCTCCTATTCTAATGCTGCTTTACATGGATGAAATTAATATGGAAAAAAGGGCCTTTCTAGGCCTACGAAACCAATACAAATAGTCCTTAATAAATATCAATGCTTCGCAAATCCCAAATATACCAAATTTGTAACTAATTTGTATTTTTCATAACTAACAAACCTGAGGTCTTAACATTAGGATTTACTAGCGCCAAGCTGGAAACCGGTAGAATTAAAATTACACTTGTGAGATCCAGGGACTAATGGCATCTATACCAGGTCACGGGCATGTAACAGGGGGTCCTCGAGTTACGACGTAGATCCGTTCTTTAACGATGCATCGTAACACGATTTTCAGCGTAAGTTCGGAACATTGAAAAATACCACATGATTTAATGTAAATACCTATCAATAACAACGAGAGAACAATTCCTTACCTTTATTAGTTTGATTGGCTTGCACACTGGAGAGGAAGCTGCGGTGCTGGAGAGACTGGGGGAGGTTAGTGAAGAGAAAAAGAACCTCCAGAAGTTGCTGAATCACCATAAGGCTGACTGGGATACGCCGTTGATTTTGGTCTTCCAACCAAAGCACCAATAACCTTTCCATTTCAATTATTAGACCACTATGCTACTTAGTTATCACTGTCGCTTTCATAGGAGCAGATCCTTTCACATGTTCAACGATGCGCTCTTTATCTTTGATAATGGTAGCAACGGTCGAACGGCTAAGGCCAAGCGAGCGGCCAATGTTTGTTGGCGTTTCTCCCTTCTCGGATCGCTTATAATGTCCACTTTAATTTCCATGGTGATGGCCTTTCTTTTCTTCGATGCACTACCATCAGAAGAGTCCGACCTTGCGCTTGGGAGGGGGGCCATAACATAAGAGCCAAAAACAAAAAGTTACAAAAACGATACAACACGAGGGAGAGAGAGGCAGTGTAAACAACCAAAATGGCGTATGGGCGAGGACTGAGCGTAGCGAAGCGACGCCGTCCTCTCCCCCACAAAGCGTATTCTTCCGCCGTGCGCCTGGAACTAGTTCGCGTTTGTTTACGTTGCTTACGACGCTAAACGCGTAAGACGGAACGACGCAAAATATTATTTTTTATATATGGGGCGCGTTCGTAACCACGAAACATCGTAAGTCGAGACCAGCGTAACCCGAGGACTTACTGTATACCCAGAATGCCCACGGCTACCTGTGACCCCACCAGTTTATATTTCTAACCCAGTTTAGACTGCTAGAGGGGTGGTGGGGCGAGGGTGGGCCTTTAACTGTTAAGACCTCAGGTTTGTTAGTTATAAAAATACAAATTAGTTACAAATTTGGTATTTGTTTCATACACGAAACAAACCTTCGGTCTTAACATTAGGATAGACTTACTATTGGAGGGAGGTAGGTCTCTACAACTGACTGGAGTTTGCCACCCTTATCCATTTCCGAATATATAGGGAAATTGCTAAGAGAATGGACAATGAACCTAGGACCAAAGATATAAGCGGATCTATTGATTTTCTCCCACTGGGTGTAGATACCATTCTACTGTTTACTCTTGTCCCTTGCAACTGGATCCACCTTCACCCCTCTTTTTCCCTATTATCCAGAGGGGTGTGTTGCTACTGAAAAGTATATCATCAGCTAAGATAGCTTCACAGTATGGCTGACCATCTCACCTGCATCTAGTCCGTTCCAGCACATGACGGTACTCTCATTCATATTGCCCGTAGTTAAAGGAGTAGGAAGAAAGTAGTAAAGAAAAAAGACCAGTCATCCCATTCATTCTACTTTTCATACCTTCATCTTAGACTAGACGCAAACTGACCCGCCAGGGGCACTGGATGAACTATATCACTTGTTGGGCCGCCACCACTGGACCCAAGGAAAAGGTGTCCAAGGATCTATGGGCAACATCTTTCAAATAAAATGAGGTGAAAGTTGATTGGCGTTTCCACACACCAGCTTTCAGAATTTTATCCACAGACATGTTCTTCTTAAAATGCCAGGGAAGCACTCACACCCCTGATGTCATGAGCTCTAGCTCCCACCTGGCTATCTGACCCTCTGTCTTCTGCCGTATAAGCATCTCTGATCGTCTCCCTTAGCAAAACGATATTGTATTCTTGGACACTTCCTTCTTGTTCCGTCCTGTGCTTACGAACAACCTCTGGCACCCCGGCCTGAGGTGCCTTGTTCTCTTTAAGTACTCCCTTAGTGCCCTGACGGGGCACAGGAGCATCTCAGCTTTGTCGTTGTCTACAAAGTCTGCCAAGGAAGGTATGGTAAAGGAGTCGAATCTGCCGTCTACTATTGTTGATTTTGGGTCTTGGCCACGAATTCTGGGACAAACTCAAATACCATGATCTCCAAACCCTCTCGAGTGCTTTATGAGATATGAGAGGCCATGTAGCTCCCCCACCCTTTTGGTTGAAGCCAGGGCCAATAAGAAGACTGTCTTCAGGGTCCAGGCTCCTATCCGTGGACTGCCATTAGTGGTTCGTAGGGGGGTTTTGTCAGACTACTCAGTACCTTGGTAGATCCCAATCTGGGCTTTTAGCTCCTTTGGTGGGCATGACTGACTCAAAGTCCTCATCAGCATGGCCAACTCCCATGAAGACGACATGTCCACTCCTTTCATTCGTAAGACTGAGGCTAGAGCCGCCCTGTACCCCTTCACTGCAGATACAGACATTGTTTTTTTCTGTTCTGAGATATATCAGAAAGTCTGCTAACTGCTGAATAGTGGTACCGAGTGGAGACACGTTCCCTCTACGACACCAATCACAGTATGCTGACCACTTTCCTTGGTATACTGTCGCAGATGATTTTCTGATATTACCTGCCATCTGAGTTGCTGCTTTCTGCGAAAACCCTCGCGCTCGGAGGAGATACTTGACCGTCTCCACCCGTTGAAGCGATAGGGACTTCACCGACTGGTGGTACCTCTCCACGTGAGGCTGACACAGAAAGGTTGCTCCATGGAGGGTAAACTCTCTTGGCACAATCTACTAATATCCAAGGGTGTTGTAGCGCATCTTCTGCTACTGCCTTCTGCGTCCGGGACTACTGAACAATACACTTCCAACTTTTGTTGTACCTGGTTGCGAATAGGTCTATGATCGTCCTTCCCACAACATGAGCATCCTGTCCACTACCTGTTGGTGTAGGGACCACCCCGTTCCCAGAATCTGATCCCTGCGGCTCAACTTGTCGGCCACTATGTTTCTTTTTCCCGGAATATACCTGGCCTTGATGTCTGCCAGGTTCTTTATAGCCCACTGGTGAAGTTGAACTGTCATCACATGTAACTGCGAGAAACTAGGCCTCCTTGCTTGTTTATATAAGCTACTACTGTGGTGTTGTCTGACATCAATACCACTGAGTGTCCCTTTACTCTCTCCCTGAATTCCTGTAGAGCCAGAAAAGCTGCTTTCAACTCCAGCACGTTTATATGGAGTTCTCTGTCCTTGCAACTCCATTTGCTGACACCATCAACTCCTCCATATGGGCTCCCCAGCCTTCTAGTGACGCATCCGAAACAGCAAGAGGACTGGGGAGGATTGTTGAAGGGGGACAACCCACTGTCAGATTGTCGTCGTTCACCCACCACAGCAAGTCTTTCCTCCACTTCCTGCTGACCAAGGAATTTGCTCGTACGGGTGATCTACTGTTGGTGACCAAAACTCCTTCATCCTCCATTGTAGGGACCGAAGGTGTAGCTTCCTTCTTGTGGTACTAGCTTCTCCAGGGAGGTTAGGATTCCCAGCACCACCTGCCACTGTCTTGCTGGCTGTGTCTGCTCTCCCAAACAGGCATTCACCACTTGTTTGCATTTCTCTACTCTTTGGTCTGTCGGGAATACTTTGGCTTGTGTTGTGTCTATCACCATTCCCAGATATTCCAAACGTTGACTTGGATCCAACTGCGACTTCTGCTGATTCACCACAATACTTAGGCTGTGACAAGCTGCAGGAGGGCCGCCCTGTCCCTGAGTAATTTCTCCCTGGACTTTGCTATCACCAGCCAATCGTCCAGATATCTTATTAGCCTGATCCCCTGAGCATGCGCCCACGCCGACACGAGGGTGAACACTCTTGTAAAAACTTGAGGAGACGTTGTCAATCCGAAGCACAGGACCTTGGAATTCGTAGCTTTCCCTGCAAGACTGAAGCGGAGAAATTTCCTTGAAGACTGATGGACTGGTATCTGAAAGTATGCGTCCTTTTAGATCGACTGTCAGCATAAAGTCTCCGATTCTGACTGCTTGTAGAACCGTTTTCGGAGTTTTCCATCTTGAAACAGATTCAGCGTTGACAGGTCTATTACTGTCCTCCACTCCCCGTTGGCTTTTTGTACCAGGAAAATCCTGCTGTAGAAGCCTTTTGTCGGACTGCATACTTGTTGCACAGCTCCTTTTTCCATCATCTTCTTCACTTTGTCCCTGCAGAATAGTGGCCTTCTGAGATTTGTGGCATAAGTTGACGTGTGGGGTAATGGTTGATCTGTCAGGGGCGGGGTTACCTCGAACGGGATCAAATACCCAATCCTGAGAACATCCACCACCCACTGCTCTGCCCCTAGTTCCTGCCACACCTTCCAGTGATTTGCCAGGCAACCCTCCACTGGTGTGGCCGAGTGATGGGAGGCGCCCATCCTATCTTCTTGAGCCTCTCCCTCTTCCCCTATTGCCCCTTCCTTCTCGTTTGTTTCTATTGTGAAAGGGCCGATGAGTTATCCTCTTTGGGGAGGAGGGTCTTGTGACTCTATTAGGGATGCTATGTCTCACTGTCTTCTTTCGACATCTGCTGTTGTCTTCCCTCCAGAGTAGTTTGACTGTTAGACGTTTTTCCTAACTGCCTGTTGCACCAACCTATCGTTAGTGTCCATCCTTCTTCTATCTATCGCCTCTTCCAGTATGACCTCTGGCAACAGCAGTTGCGATTCCAAGATATCCCCATTCCTCATTGCTAACGGGAATCCAAATCCACATTGCGGTCTTAGTCTAGCCAATGCTGCATCTCTCCTCATTAGCAGGATATTTGCCCAAACATTGGCACTTACGTTTGTCAGGTACGCAATCGCCTTGGAAACCTGACTGTAGTAATCTAATGAACAATGGTTCATCCACTACTTTCCTTGTTGTTTGCTTCCGAGGATGCAATTTTCGCCACTGCTGTTGACCAAAGGTCTAACCAAGAAGCAGCCTGAAAGACAGAAGAAGCTGTTGCTTCTAACGTAGCAGCCTCTTGGTACGTCATCGAAGGGCACTCATTTTAACCTGATCCAAGGTTAATCCAGGCCTTAACCTTACAACATTAGGGTTCATTTGTCTAGACAGCAAAAGGGACCTCGGTGTCGTTATAATATTTCCTTTGCTTTATCATTGGAGGGGGAATAAATTTAAATGATCTATTAGATCTTAAGGAATTATCCCTACTGCAATCTTTGCGTTTACGTGTTGCAAGACCGTTTCCGCATGACTCGAACAAGGCAATTCATACGACACCTTGGTATCCTCTTTAGTCCAAATGCCA
The DNA here is from genome assembly GCF_015104395.2 of Macrobrachium nipponense. Taxonomy (NCBI): domain Eukaryota; kingdom Metazoa; phylum Arthropoda; class Malacostraca; order Decapoda; family Palaemonidae; genus Macrobrachium; species Macrobrachium nipponense. Next base: position 45,051,078 of record NC_061104.1, read on the forward strand.
TGTCAATTCCAGGAGGAAGCATACTGGCCGGTGTTTCTGTCTTCTCCGAATTGACGAATCAAATCAATCACCTCTGCATCGAGGCCAGAGAAACTCTTGTTTTCTCCTTCCTCCGGCTCTAGTGTACCATTCTCCGTCACAAGCGATGTTGTCTCGCTCTATCTTCTGACAGACGGCCCGGAATTCCACGGCCGCCTGCCCCTACGGCCGCGGTCTCTTTGATCTTTGCTAGCCGCTGTTGGCTCGATCCGGATAGTCAGCAGGGGAACGAGAACGTCTCACTCCTCTTTCTCTGCTCATGGATCTAGAGCGAGAATCTCGTCTAGATCTCCAAGATGAAGGCTCCCTTAAGACAGAGATAAGTTCGTCTCTATTAGTATTGGCATCGTTTTCGAGCGTCGGCGAGCCCGGCCTCGACCTTCTATCCAGACGGACACTGCCTTCCACGAACGTATCCGCCGAGGTTGCCAACTCTCTATTTTTCGTACTTTTAATAGGAGCCTTATCGTCCTTCATACGTATTTTGAACAGCCTTACGGGCGAAACTGGGGACCTGCATTCCATCCTCTGCTGCACCTTTCGCCGCCAACGTCGATTTTACCAGAGGTATCGCAGTTTTTGCGATCCGAACTGGCAACTCCGCCTCGGCCGCTAGCTCGCCGGCCGTCACCTCTCTCGCTTGTTCGGATTCTTGCGAACGGCTTCGTCTGCCAACCTTGTGCTTAATAGCCACTGACTTTCCGACCTTCTTGCTGACTTGGAAATGACAGTCTTGGTCCGAAAATGAGGAAGAATTGATTCTTCTCCTCTTAGCCCGAGGATCCGCCAGGAACTCCCGAATCCTCCTCCAACGCTTGACTGGCGCTCGCCGTGACGTTATCGGAGCTTAGCGATGACGCCGAACTAGAGGAAGAAGACGAAGAAGGCGAATCACACTTTTTCTTTTTGTCTCTTATTCATTCTCTTCTCTATATCCTGTAATTTCTGCATTACAGTTTGCATTGACGGGTCAGAAGGCGTATTAGCGTCTGGGTGCAGCGAAAAAAAGGCCCCGAGAATCGGTCTGTGACGTCATCACGCCTGCCATATCGGAGTGTGACGTATGTTGTGACGTCATCCCTCTCGTAGGGAGAGACTGAGAGGTTTCTGCTGGCAAACCGCACGTTTGCTGCCAAAACTACCTCCCACGTTCTGCATCGCTGTAAATACTGAGTGGGATGGTGAAGCCGCGGCATTAATTCCCATAAATTTGCAAGCCCAGGGGGATGAGGAACATTCAGCGCTGCCGGACCCTGCTGGAACCGTGACGTCATATAATGCGCAAGCAGACCATCCAAGGTTGGTACGCCTGGTAGGCCTAGCGCTGACCACGTACCATCTAACCTATGCGCTTGAGTAGCAGGAGCCTGGAACAAAGATGGCGGATCTCCCCCTCTACTTGCTGGGAACAAAGGAGAGTGTAAATTATTCATAAAATTACCCAAGGCCCCTCCTGACGTTTCCGATACAGAACCGCTAGGAGAAAACCGAAGGGGTATGAGACAATTCAAAAGCAGGTGGAGAACATATGGAGCCAGCCTGGTTTATTACCGATACAAAAGAAGCCGGTAAGGTAAGGTTTGGTCATCCAAAGATGGCGTCACCCCCTTCCTTTTGTATTGGCTTTTCCCATAGAACTTCTTCCACTGTTCCACCGACCAACCGCGACAAACAGAACACGGATTAGTAACCGTACATACGTTTTCCCTGCACCTACTACACGTTGGATGAGGATCCGTCGACACCGAAGTTAGGAACCTAGAACATGGAAAGCCACTGACTCCTGGGCATTTCCTTTGTCTCCTCTTCGAAACGGTAGACGATCCCGATATTGAGGCAAAATTCTCCATCATACCACGTATACACTCTTACCACACACTGATCACACTTGGAGAAAGAAAAGGAATGAAAAATAAAAAAATGAAATGGATAAAGAACGGGCAAACTGAAAAACCGGCTTTAAATGAGATAGACAGTAACACGTCTTATCTTAAAGGCGGTAGGAAAATAACTGGTGGGTCACAGGTAGCCGTGGGCATTCTGGGTATACATGCCCCGTGACCTGGTATAGATGCCATTAGTCCCTGGATCTCACAAGTGTAATTTTAATTCTACCGGTTTCCAGCTTGGCGCTAGTAAATCCTAATGTTAAGACCGAAGGTTTGTTTCGTTTATGAACAATTTAATGTTTTCTAAGGTGGAGTCACTGCAAAAAGGTCCAAAAATGACAAACTTTCTTTAATCAAATTGTAATTTCAAAACTACCTGCTGTGATGTGCTTATTAAGTCTCTCAATCTTTTCAGATGCTGCATTCTCTACTGGTACCTCTGTTATATTCAACCTCTTCATCTGGTAGCATCTCAAAAGCACAATGACAGCATGATTTTTCATAATAAAATTAAGTTTCATATATACTTACCAAGTAATTACATAGCTAATGTATCTACCCTTGAGTGGCAACTTATTTGACTTTCAGGGTATCACTTCTAAATTGTTTTACCAAGGTGACAGTTGCAGCCCACTATGAGGAACATCGGAACAATAGAGCAGCCATTAAACAATTCATTTATGCCCTTATGCTCATGAAAGGGGAGGGTGGTGGTATATGAAACTTAATCTTATGAAAATATTATATTCATATATGCAACTTCCCAAGTAATTAAACAGCTGAATCCCACATCGAATGGAGGTGGGACAAATGGACAAAATCTACCCAAAACCATTAAAGCACGAAAATGACTTTGAAAAAAAAATAATCTGCCAGCATTGAATACAATGCTTGTTGTTTCCTTACCTCATAAGAGAGCTAATGCAGGTAAATACTGCCTCAGGTTGGTGTTCATCTTAACCTGTAGTGGCGAGGCAGTATAGCCATGGGTCGCCTCTACTTAGGTGGAAACTTTGCTGCAAAGGATATGGCCGATGGCTGGCAAACTTTACAAAAGGTGCCCTTGCCCTAGGGACAGTACCAAGATAAAAAAAACCAGACAACTCTGTCATCTAATCTGGAAAAAAATTGATAAAAACCATAACCTATCCACTAAAATAGGTGGATACTCCAGGTACCATGTACCCCGAGGCTCTCCAAAAACTCGAAAACCCTACACCAAGGTGAAAAGATAGTGAAATCCTTCCTATGATTCTTCACTCAATACCATCCCAGCCACCGACAATGGTACCAGGGTAGCGCAATCATTAAATGCAGTTACTGCATCCTTCAAATAGTGTGAGTGCCAGCAAGTGACTGGATAATAGAGGACCAGGAAAATGTTATTGTTAGTATACAATAAGGTTTTGTACATACTTACCTGGCAGATATATACTTAGCTATACGTCTCTGACGTCACGACAGAATTCAAAACTAGCGGCACACGCGACAGGTAGGTCAGGTGATCTACCTTACCCGCCGCTGGGTGGCGGATGTAAGAACCAATCTCCTTTCCAGCCAGAATTTTTCCTTCCACCGTCTCCTGAGGGAGGCTCTGGGCGGGCCATCAATCGTATATATCTGCCAGGTAAGTATGTACAAAACCTTATTGTATACTAACAATAACATTTTTGTACATGAACTTTCCTGTCAGATATATACTTAGCTGATTGACACCCTTGGTGGAGGGAAAGAGACAGCAATATAAATATGGAAAAAAGGGGAAAACAACACTAGTTGTAGGATGTAAAAACAACCTTGGTTCTTACCAAAGGTTACTGACTGGACATAGAACTCTCTCCTCTTCCTCTTGACCTAGGATCTCTGTTAAATCCTTAACTGTGAAAGAATGAGGACAGGGCTTGGACGGGTCCTCATTCTTTGCCAGGAGTGAAAAAACAAACTGCATCCCCTTGAGAGAAACCCACTTTCTTGTCAATGCCTTGAAGTTTGCTGATGCACTGACCAGCTGTAGCTAACACAAAGAGGAAGAGAGTCTTGCGAGTCAAATTTCTAAGGGAAGCAGTCCTAAGGGGCTCAAAAGATGAGCCTGTCAGCCATTTTAGTACCACATCCAGATTCCAGGAGACCAATGAATTGTCCTTTTTACATTTTGCTGCTGCATCACAAGAACTTTTAACAGGTCCTTGATATTGGGGTTTGAATAGAGAACCAGCCATCCCTCTATGTTTAAAGACTGAGCTAAGCACAGCTATACGTTATAGGCTTTCATGCTCGAAAAAAGACTAGTTTCTCCTATTCCTCAGTCTGCAATCTGAGTTACAGTGGTCTTAGAAGATGAGATATTGTGACTGAGGCACCACTGTCAAAAAGACTGACTACTTAGCCTCATAGACGAGGTTAGATCTTCTTCTGCACCAAGCAATAGCTTCTGCAGCTCCTCTTGAAAAACTCCTTCACTCTGACCAGCTTACGAACAGTCTGAATCCTGTCAGAGCAAGAGTGGACAACCCTTGTTGGTGTCTTCTGAAGTGGAGTTGTCTGAGAAGAGATGATTTTTGAGGAAGCAGTCTTGGGAAGTTCACCAGCAGATGAAGAAGGTCCAGAAACCCCTCTCTCAAAGGTCAAAAGGGTGCTATGAGGGTCATGGTTGCATTGCTGTGCCTTTGGGACTTGTTCAAAACCTCTCTGATCAAGCAGAAGGGAGAGAAGGCATACAGGTTTAGGTTCAACCAATCTTGCAGCATGGCATCTGTGGCCCATACAAGGGAGTGTGGGGTTGGCGAGCAATACAGGGGAAGACGATGGTTCCTGGAAGTGGAAAACAAGTCTATCATTGGTTTGGCCCAAACTTCCAAATCTAGACAAA